>NC_034417.1:11203139-11503139 GCF_002078875.1 Numida meleagris | reverse complement strand
GCAGAAAATTCATTTCTTTATTTTTATTACTGAAACAAATAAAACCGACTTCCAAAAGTCTAGCATGAGGGATTCTACAGACAAAATAAATAAATAAATAAATGATTCAATGTTTCTCCCCATTTCTTGTCACCGAGGCTGAGCTAAAATCCATTGCAGATTTTCTGCACCTGCATTTAAATCCTCAAACAAGTGCTCCTATTTCAAAGTAATAGACTTCAGGGCTGCAGAGCGACACAAAGAGCTATGGCTGGGCCATTATGAGTGACAAAGCGTACATCTTTCTGTTACTGTACAATCTTCAGTAAAATATTTCTGTACTGCTTTTCCAGTGAGTGACTGCCCACCTCCCTGCTAGTAGCCCAGCGCTTCATTCCACCTATATTTTCCCTACTACTTGCTAAAGCACTGATCCAGACTGAGCTGGTTTGCACCGCCTGTGACAGGATATTAGCTATTGAGAGGCTGCATGCATTAACTGCCAGAACAGATGAGTGCTTTAACACTTACAAATCACGGGCAGAAAAGAATAGAGCGAGAGGAGATCGTTCACGTGTTGCTCGTTTAGATATGCTGATACCTTATCAGCTCGCCACAGCCCAGCCAGATGTGGAGGTGAGCAGAATTCAAGCACAAAGCTGTCTGCAAAGGGGCGGCGAATGCCGCTGAGTGCAAGCAAGAGCTCTCAGAGGGGCTCAGCTCAAGCACCACACAAATTCCAGCCGTCAAAACCCTCCATCATATATGGAAATTAAATCTCAATCCTCTGGTGAAAAAAACATAGGAGGGTCAGGGCAGGAATAACTTCCTTGATTCAGTGCAGGCAGAGAGCTCGCCTTGTTACTCACATTCCTTAATGGCAATCTATTACTGAGAAGTGACATGAGTTCTGCTTAATCCCCATTTTGCTGCATATTGCTATTTGCGCACACAGGAATTTCCATTTGTTTCAGCCCTCCACAAGGTTATTCAAGGGACAGCACAAAAAAAACTCAGAGGAGGGCTGAGAGATTATTCTTCCAGGAGCTCCCTTGTAGTAAGAGAAAATAAAACCTGTATCTCCTTTATGGACTAGATAAAGGCAGAGGTTTCCCATACACAGTAACGTTTGTTTAAATGCATACAGTAACAACATTGGAGGAAACACATTCCATATATAAACAAAAGTGTGAAAGATTAAGGACAGCTGTGCATCTGTTTATCCGTAACATATACTCTATTATCTGACTGGGGGCAAGCAGACATTTTAACCTCTCCTTCAGCACCTGATGTATCGTTTCCTTCCTACTGAAGTTCCTCCTGTGACTGCTCACAGACTGCCGAGCTGGCAGGGTGAGCGCAGGGGAGCCAGAGTCCCTGTGCAATGCTGGATGGTAGGTGGGAGGGAAGGAACGGGCAAGCCACTCTATCCTCTGCCTCACGTCACTCTATCAATTCCTTTCACTTCATAAAGCAGTTTTTAAAAGTGAAAAAAAAAAAAAGAATAGACGCAGCCAATGCAAAAGGGGGGAAGTCTTGGGATTTGCTAGGATTAGACTGCTCCAATCCTAAAGTGACCCAATTCTTTTATTAAAATATAAATGAATATTAAAAAATAAATGAGCGTGCTGTGATCAGAGCCATTGTGGCTTGTTCCTAGCAGCCAGGATGTGGCAGGTTCTCTCATAATGATTCCCACACTGCCATGCTCCAGTCCTATCGCTGCTGTCCCCAGGAAGCTCACAAACCAATGGAGTTGGATCCCAAAGGTCTGAGCACACCTGGCCCCAGCAGACTGATCTGGTGCCCGATTTAGTGGTTGGCAACCCTGGCTGTGGCACGTGGGTTGGAACTAGATGATCTCTGAAGGCCCTTCCAATCCAGGCCATTCAATGGTTCTATGAATTACACATACAGAAGCTCCAGAGGTACCAGCAGCCAGTGCCAATACCATAGCACATGGCTACAAGCAGCATAACCAACTGCAAACAGAGCAGCACAAAGTGTTTTCTCTGGTACTTGTTCATTCAAAGATGTAGGCTTGGCTGGGCCAGAATAATTTACAACTTTCTGAATCATACAAGTTTAAATGTTTCTGGGTTACATGCTCTTGGTTTTTGTTTTTTCTTCTTTTAGTTTCAAGTCAATCAAAAATACAAGTACTTCTTCCACAGTCTAACATTAACACAGTTCACATAGCCAAATTGAGGGCAAAATGGCGGATATATCAGGCCTTGCAGGGTAAATTATGGCAGCGTGTTCCTCTAACAGGGGTCTGGGAAAAAGGAGTGCTAGAAATCTCCAAACAGGGAGAAGGAAGGCAATTAATTCCACATTTCCCATAACATTTTCTAGTGTGTTGGTTGAGCTATTAAAAACACAGTTATTTATAGAAATCTGTAGGACTCATGTGAAAGGAGACCTTGTTAGGAGGAAAAGTATTCATTTAGGGACCAGCCAAGTATAATGTGTACAGTGCTTTTATACCTGCAGGGCATTTCCTCAGGGTAGAGCCAATACATTAGGATGCAGATTTCTGCAGTTTACAGTCTCCCTCTCCCATATTTCTGGAAGTTAGTCTTCCCTAGGGAGGAAAGGGACAACTAAGACCTACAAAATGAAAACATGGAGGCACTGGCTGACCTCCTCCCCTTCAAAAAGGAAAGTATCTGGAGAGAGAGAGAGGTTTCAGGCCTTGTGAGTAATCACCATTTCTCTTTCCTTTCGAGAGGAGAAGGGCAGGGAGAGAGAATGCAGACACAGTCCTGAGACCGTGGAGTTTTGTCCTGGTGTATTTATTTCCATTTTTTCCATATGTTGTCTTTTTTGATGGCTGGCATTGTATTTTAATGGATATTTGAGCTTTAAGTTTGTTATTTTCCCTAATGTGATTTGAATGCAAAAAAAAAAACAAACCACCACCACATCAGGCTCCATTTCTAGAGAACATTTACACATTTGCTATGAACTGTTACCTAAATACATAGATATAAACCGGTAACAGGAGCATGGCTCCAGTTTTGTAGGGAGCACCCTGTAAACCCCACTTGATCCTGACGGGACAAACTCAAAATTCCAACTCAGTTTTGCCAAGGAGATGATCCCTTGCTCAAGGTGAACTCTTCACCATCAGGGTGAAGCAGCAGTTTGCCTCCAGCCAATATTTTTGCTGCTGCCAACCAGAATAGATGGAGATACGTGAGGATGCTGTGAGACATCATTGAGCAGAAACGCACTGTACCAAGCAGCACGGGGAACCAGCAGCTGGCTGCCTGCTGCCTTTTAGAACATTACTTCATATTTCAAGGCACTGAAACGTATATACCAGTGGGAAAGTCCATGCAGTTAGCAAATATCTGAATATCAGCTTATAGATTTACGTCAGTTTTCAATCTAATTACTTCCAGCTTCTGTCTAAGCACATAGGAAATCTAAGCAATGCCTAGTATCCAAGACATTCCAAAAAAGAAAAAAACACTAGAAGAAAATTAATTTCTTTTAGGAAACGTGGCACCAATCAAGAAGTAAAAACTTCTTAGCATCAACATTAGAGAAATGCCAAACTGAGACTCCTGATTTCTCATTCGAAACCCTTTTTTGAGTCTGGATATCAAACAGTTCAAAGCCTTTTTTACTTTGTTGACAACCATTCCCATATTTTCCTGCTCAGTTCTCCTTCCCCTTCCACCATCTTCACTCTCCTGCTCCGTGCTGCAGACAGCTCTATTTCTTCCTTGCTCAGCCACTGATTTTCACAAAGCTTACAGAAATCTTCATGAAGTCTTCTGCCCATCTGTCTAGTTTGGCTAAAATTAGCTACTAAGCAAAGCAGGATGCTAATTCAAAAAAATCTAAACTAGCCACCAGGTCCTACCACTTTGTTTATACCATTTCAATTTGAAGGATTCAAAATTAAACAAAAGCTTATCTAGATTGGTTTAAGCCCCCATTCTATTGCATCTCAGTTTTCAGCTCAGTATGAAGCTGGAGCATTAAGGGACATGGTTAGTGGGCATGGTAGAGATGGGTTGATGGTTGGACTAGATGATATTAGTGGTCTTTTCCAAGCTTAGTGATTCACGATGAGCAGCTCCCAAATTGAATCATTATCCCAAATGTAAACAGACATTGTCAAAAAGGTCTTTTCCATGCAACACTACACAACTGTTAATGCACAGAACCTTCAGGTTTGGGAAATAAATAATCATTGACTGATGACACAAGTCAGCCTCAGTACACATCTACACCATTACAGCAGTGCAGTGTCTTACACCATTACTTTTATCTACCTTATGTCCTCGTTCATTTTTCTTCCTTCAGCAATTAATGATAAAACCAGTGATTAATATATGAAGCCATGCTTCTTTGAAAGCACAATTGCAGCTTCCACCACCGGCTAACACAAATTAACACTCATTTACATGATGAACTTTAGCATTCAGCCCTGACATTATAGAACCCAGAGCAGAATTGCAGAAAACAAGTGATGAACAGCCCATAGAAATGCTCTGGCTTTGGATTTTTATTTTTATTTTTTTAAATCACCAAATCACAACTTTTTCTTCTTCTTCTGGCTGGGAACATACAATTATTTAGTATTCATATTACAGTGCAGTCCTATCCCAGGCTGATTTAAAGCCTACATTATAATTGCTAATGATTACTCATGAAAAAGAGACTATTATATGTAAAAACTGCAATCAGTGCTAATCTATTCACCTATCCATTTTGTACTGATACATTTTCTAAACAAAGCTCTTCCTGAATTGCTCATAATTAGCTTCTATTCTTACATTTTTAATTGCTCTTCTCCCCCTCCCATTTTTAAACAACATTTTACATATCTTCAGACAGTTTTTTTTAAAGACTTGGTCTGAATTTTTATGAGTGAAAACCTGACAGTGTACAATTTGGAATTTTTAAATAACTCCTCTGTTGTCAAATAGTAAATGCCTAAGCAGTGTTTCATTAAATACTTTAAAATAAGATCAAGATTTCAAGCACAGCATCAGTCTATACAGTCTGAGAGCACGTAAGAGTTACGGTACTAAGGCAGAAGTGGGTTAGCTGTCATTTTATTTATTTTTTCAAAAGCTGAGTGCATTCTGCCCCTCATCTGCAGGCTGTCAAGAGCCTGGTAATCAAGAGACATTTGGCACTCCAGCTGGGAAAAACACTGCATTTAAGGGTCTCTCTCTTCAGAGACTCTAGTGCTGTTATGCCAGCTCAAATATACACAGTATTGGAGATGCTCTTCCCTCTCCTTCTGCCCTTCAGATACCTGAGCTGTATTGCCTGGCAAGACAATTAGGAAAGTTCACAAGAGCCAGCAAAACACTTTGTATATACAAAGGCATTCTCTGCAGTATGTAGCTTAAGTTCTCCCAGGAATTAGATAATGCATCTTGCTTAGAAGTATCCCTCTGTCAAAATGGCACTTGGAGAAAATGGAATTCTAATCACAATTCTCACTCTGGTATTTTCTTCTTCCCACTCTATGAAAATCGATCCCAGCTTATATCCAGAATAAAACCTTATCTCTAGTCCTCAGAGGGTGAGAAGGAATGCATTTGGCTTTAGCTACAGGCTAAAGAGAGCAGCTTGTTGCTGAGCCTCCTCTGCCAAACCTCTCACACAAAAAGTTACGTAAAAGCAGACAAAATTACTGTTTCAGCTTCATTTGACTTGTGGAAAAGCCACTGATTTTAATGAACTGTTCCTCTGCTAAAGCACTTATAAGTGGCATTTGCTAATGCTCATCTCTACATCAATTTCAGAGGCTGTTGGAACAGACTCTCAATCTGCAAGAGTCCTTCACCGCCAGTTCTGTGCAATTTGCAAAACGTTGCACTAATCAGTGGGTGCTTTAATCTTCATAAATACAGGAAAGCTCTTAGTCACTAGTACTAGAGCGACTGGAGAAACTTGTGCCAAAACATTTTATTCCTTTCATAAGCTTTCTATTTTCAAGCTCAGCAGAAAAGGCAGCGGAGCATAGACCCACACGAGTCTGGAACATGAAAGATTCAGACCTAAAATGACCAAATTCACAGTGCGTATGAATTTTCCAGCACAGCTTATGAACTAAGGTCACTAATGGACTTCTAATCAATCCAGACAACACTATGAGCTGCTTTCTTTATACAAATTCTCCACCAGCTTTGCAAGATTTGTACCTACGTATGATACACGTGTATTGTGCGCATGAGTCTTGCGCATAAGGACACTGCCACATCTATTTGGTTTCCAGCCAAGGGTCCAGGGAGAGTACCTATGTTTCACTTGAAGGCAGAACTGCTATTTGAAGCTGCCTCATGCATCTAGGAGAAGTCACCTTTCAGATTTTCTGACCTCGCTGTTGATCACATTTAGGTTACAACCACAGCTTGCACTACTGTCAGAATTGCTCCAACATTCACACTCAAGTGCTCCTGCTTACATGAACAGCAAAGCACAGCATGCTTCCTGAAAAATCCTCTTTTCTCCCTCTAGATCTGCATTCCCACTGTGCTTGGGACCAAAGAAGAACATTATCATAGGTGAATTTATGGGAAATCACATTGAAAAGTCTGCGTCTTCCAAAGCTGCCTCTGTGCAGGAAGCAGCAGGGCAGATGGCTGCTGATAAGAAGTTGGGAATGAACTCCTATTTTGCTTTACTTCCACATACAGCCTTTACTTTCCCATTAAGCTTCCTCTCTCAACCCACGAGCTTGTTCAAATTACTTTCTTATCCTGTCCTGTTAACAGAGGGGAGTGAGAGTACAATTCAAGGGTGCCCAAGGGTGTCATAGGCAAAATAATTATTCATTCTGCTGTCTTTCATCCCTATGCCAAAAACATGGCTCCCTTTTACGAGCCTTGATTTGAGTCAAAACTGCTGTGTTTTGAACAGAGCTGTCAGTCTTACTTAGGACTTCCACAAGGCTTCTACAAGGCTCCATAACATAAGATCAAAATAATTTGATTATCTGCAGTTCATGTGTACCTGTTGTGTTAAAGAACACTAACTTTTAAACCTTTTACAAGAGAAGGCCTTCCTTCGTGGAACTCCACTCTACCTAGCAACACAATAATGACAGCTTGAAGGAGTAAAGGCTAGAAGAGTGCAGAATGATACATTTCCTCTTAGTATATCATACACTAGGTACTAACAAAAGCAAAGACATCAAATTGGAAGAAAAAAAGATGACTGCCAGACAGCACCTGCAACTGTAACCCAAACTGGAGGGACATTGGCTCAGCAGGTACCTACATCTCCTCCCAAGCAACAGGGGCTGTAGTGGTAGAGAAGCCCACACACAGAAGATATTATGAGAAGGCCTGGTGAGAAGAATTCTGTGACATTGAAGGCTTTGTGAGAGGTTTTCAACTGGCTGTAACCCAGGTAGTTCTCAGCGTAGGAAATTTATTGCCCTATCTACTTCAGTGATAGCACATGCAGAACTTGCACTAGTATTAGTTACACGGACATTAATTCAGATTCATAAAGATATTTTAGTTCATTTTGAAAAATAAAGAGAAAAATAAAAGTCTTACAAATCAGCTCTCTTCCATTATCCCTAAACTATTAATCCTTCTCCTCAATGGAAATAAGCGTATCCAACATTGGTGCAAATTGCTATGAGGGCATCACCTGGCCAAAGTTGATTAGCATGCTTTACTTCATCACATTAACCACTTCCTACACAGAGCTTCACGTTCACATCCTGAAGGCTAGCATAGCACCCCTTTCACTATAGCTGAGTATCAGAGCAACACTAAGCAATCTTATGGTGGCTGAAAAACAACTGCTGATGGGTGTATGATAGGTCAGTCAATAACCTACAGATTATAATGACTCCAATCAACACTAACCAACAGTAGCTTTCAAATCACTTTGACAGATTATATAATACCCATTATGTAATGTTTGATGCACCACCTCTGTCTCCTTTGGATCCCACAGATTGTCTGATAACTTTTATTAGCTTTCAGTAAAGCAGCACATATTTTTGCCTTGTAAAATTTCTGCATGTACTTGCAGCAGGAAATGAAGATGTTCACGTGAAATATCTGAAACAAAATACTCCAGAGCCCACAGGAATTGAACTAATAGTGTATTTGCTGAACACTGATTATGACATGATTGTTATTGCGCTAACACTTATGGGTAGAAACAAAGTTGGCACACAAGCATACTTCTCCACAGTTGGTGTTTTTCTGTGCCAAAACATATTTCTAAATGAAGCAGTGATTTGGGCATCTCTGATAAATAAGTGACAGATCCCAAGGCATCAACTTGCTTTATACCACATAGGGTGGTTGCTGACAGTTCTCAGAAGCAAAAATGTTCTTGCAAAACCAGTGTCACAATGCAGAGTTAGGCAGGAGCAGAACATCGTAGTAACTCCACTGATGTCAGTCTTCTAGTTTGATCCTAAATGAATTTGTTAACCAATTATCTGTGGATAAGGAAGCAATTCTGGGCTGCATATTTTTGCAAACGTTCTGTAGTAGTTCCTAAGTTGCTGTACCTCGACATTTCATACGGAAGAACAAACCAGTGCTTTAATTTTGGAAAAGTGTCATTACTTATTATCCCATTTTTATCAGTTTACATTTAAATTACATTAAGTGGTAAGTATAAGGAAATACTACAGTCATGCATTTGTCTTCAAATTTATTCTTATTTCATATGAAATAAGAATACATGCATATGAAATACATTCAAGTTCTACTCGAGTTATCCAACCAAATTTAACTGAATAGAACGTGAAAGTTAGATGCAAAAATTCTAAAATAATCTTGTTCAACTAGATACCCTTCATATCTTCAGCTTTTATCAAATTACAAACTTAACCAAAAACAATATAAAATAATTCACCCTATGAATAATTGACACTTGCTCACATTTTACAATCAGTTCTGTAACTAAGAAACCATTTTGGATTGCAAACAACTGACTTAATTTTTAGATGACTCACAGAAGTACTTCTTAGATGTGCATAATATGAATTGGGCAGCAGTCTATAGGTTAAACCTAACACCAGTCTCAGTCAGGAGACATTAGCATGCAAAGTAACTGAAGTGTAAGTGGCATGCAAGGCAAAGCCAAAAGCAGATTAAAGAGGACAGGTTTACCTTTATGTGTGTAGTAGGTTTAAACAGAGTCTTCTGGTTTGAAAGAGCACCGTAGAGCTCATTGCACTTGTTCCTGAAGGAATTCTTTCAACAATACATACACACATAACAGATACCCAGAAAGCATAACAGACAAAAATCTCATTCCCTTTATAGGGTAGAGTCAAACAAATATTTCCTTTTTTTTTTTTTTTTTTTTTAAAGTAGAAATCAAGAGCAGGAACTTGCAACTTTGGAGCAGGAATTGTAATAAGTGAGATGCAGCATCCAACTACAGAGCTCTGCTGTTGGGCAACAAGTTCTATTTTTGAGGAATAAGGTTTTTTGCTAGAAAAAACTAAACACAGATTTCATTTTTGTTCATCTTGGAATTTACATATAAACTTGTAAACGGTGTAAAAGACCTACTCAAAATTCTTGTAGTGTTATCTAAACAGACTTATTTACCTCCTTATTGTTTTCTAGTCCGTGTTCAATCTGATGGTGAATGCTGTATATCTAATCATAATCCTGCTGTTATCACAGCTGTTATGTGCTTTATTTTTGATGACTCAAAGACAGATGTCCCAAAATTGCCCTAGATCCCTGCCAGCCTTTTCAATTGCATTATACAATCAATTAAACTTTCCTGACCCTATTCCTGTCTCTAGATAAAATTCAGACATTGGCACTTCAAGAACCAAATCATGTGTGTAAATTGGTTCTAATGACAGTTATAGATGTGTAGTCATATGCAAATAGTGTATTATCGAACATTAAAATGTCCAGGAGCAGTAGCTAGATGGATGCAGTCAAGAAAAATTAACTAGAAAACGCATACTCCAGATACTTCCCACAGTATGTAATGCAATTAAACAGAAGCAAAGGGAAATTCACACTAGAAACTGCCTCTCTCCTGCCGTGCCTATTTATTCCCCATCATCTGTTATTATTGTTGAGAATCTTCACATTGTGTCCCAATTAAGCAAATCTCTCAGAATTAATAAGGGTTCGCCTTCTCTATCACCACATCTCTAATGGTTGGAACTGAAAACATTGGCACCTCATGCTGTACGCGAGTGTGAGCAGTTAGCATAATAACAATTGTAAGATGTGCTTGCCAAAAAATGATTACAAGTGAAGCTTTATTGCAAGGGTGTCTTGTTTAGGAGGATTTAGCACAATTCGGTGGGGTGACAGCAGTTGTCAGCCATTGATACTGAACATAATAACTATTAAAAAGACAACTTATTTATTGAATATTCAGAGAGCTAAGCCATTGTTCGGATATGTCTGGAATACAGATTATTTTCCTATGGTTTGTTAGTCTGCCATGACAGAGATTTTCAAAAACTCCCTGGAACAAACTCTGTTTTCTTTGATAGCCTATCAAATGAGATTCATATGCCCGATGTCAACAGGATGACGGCAACCAAAGTACCTTATAAGCCTGAATAAGTCATCCATCCAAAGCATTTGTTGATTCTAACTTGTAAGTCACCTGTGAAGAGATTTTAAGGACTCTGCTGTATGATTCAGTATGTTTGAGTTGCATCAATCTTATTACATCTTTCTTTGTATTTTTTTAAGCCAATTCTCACAACTTAAACACATAAGCATCTAATGTATGTACACACACTGTATGAATTTATATGCCTCCTTCCTCATGATCATCCCTGATGTTTTACCAGAAAAACATGCATGCGCACACTCTCCTTCCTCATGATCTGGCAGAGAATGAATGGCCCTCTGTTCCCCTGATGAAAAAACACTTGAGGGGAGAGTTCATGGAGTAGGATTTCATTTAAGAACTTCTACTCTAACATGCTAGTTCAACACAGCTCAGCCTTACTCTTTGCTTACACTTTCATTAGCCCCCTCCCTGCCCTCTCCGTTCCCCTGAGGATGGAGCCCCGCGTTCTGTTCAGAAAAGAGCCCATGGCAAAGACATTTGTCACACCACGGGGACAGCATGCTGTGTAGGCAGGCTCCGTGCATGGCCACCTGAAGTGGTTGCCACCTCCACGCCTAGGCTGCAGCCTTTGCATATACTTGTAGCATACTAAAATTTAACAAGTTCAAAGTAAAGGGAATGAGAAGACCAATTTTTCTTCTGCACTTTAGCTCAGAAAAAAATAGCTACATAATCCTTTCCTGAAGAAAGACCTAATTCCTTCATGGGACCTATTTTATAGGTATACAGAGTTACCTGAGGCTGGAGAAAGCTTTTGAATTTAAACTGAGGTGTGACCTAACCTAAAGTTAAAAAGTTTCTAAGTAAGAACATTATTTCCTCAATGCAGCCCTGATCATTTCAATTTTTATCTTTCTTTGCCTTATAAAAGCCTCCAAACTAAGCCCAAGAACTCCCCCAACATACACACTTTCTGTGGCTGTTATGGTTGCAAGCAGCTGTGTACATAACACACCGTTAGACTCCTCCAATCCGTGTCAGCAAACAACTGGATCAATCCTCAGCTTCAGCATCTGGGACCTCCAATCTGGCCGCCAGTCACATTTGCTGCCTTCACCTTTTTCAGCATCCACCATCTGGTGCAGATTTTAATCATAGGAGTCTTTTTACTGAATTAGCTGACTTTAGGTCAAGCATTTGTTCAATGTTTTTCCTGTTAGAATCCGGCAAGTTCAGACATACAGGTTTTGCAGCCCTTAGTGCTCTTTCAGAAGGACCCGCATGAACAGTTCCCTCCTTTTTCTATAAATTATTGCATAGTTTATTTTGAACCACCACAAAATTCAATTATCCCAAAAGATCTTTCATCCACTGAAAGAATCTCTGAACTCCTGCCATATTTTTGGAAGAAATCTTTTCCTCTAAATATTTGCTACAAAAGCAAAGATCGCCAAAACCTAGGTTGTCGTGAAGTTTTAGATCAACACTTCTTAATGAAATGCTATGTAAAAAGATAAGCATATTTGCAGGGCATAGGTAAAACAGCTCAATAAAACGGTGACATATGTAAATCTTTGTGTTTTCAGATTCTAAGCCACAAAGCCTTTGATACTGTAGTAATGAAGGAAGGCTGTTATTAAAGTAATTATGCCAAAATAATAAGGACTATCAACTCCATCATCTATTAGCCCTCTCAAATAACCAAATAAAACAACATAACAAACACATGTCAAAAGTAAACTCAGGAAAATTCATGTGGGCATGTCTTCATATTCAGTAAGTATATCACATCTCAGACAAACTCAAATCATATTAATAAAGTTTCTCCAGTCATGGTGGGTGCTTTTTTTTCTAATTGAAAATTTCCATAGTTTTACGTAGATATAAACAGATTAAATGAAATCTTCCTTAAGAAAACAAGGTAAATATTCATCTGTGTTTATGAAGAATTTACATTTGGTATCAATGTGTTTACTACATCATTCATTAGGTACATTACCCTAAATAAGGGCCTCTTACCTAAATCAAAGGCTTTGCAAGCACTTAATGTATATTGAGATTATTCAAGAGCTCTTCTGAATGAGCAACCCAATCTGATTTGCATCTACTGTTCCTTCAGGACAGGCCACATTTCTGTCTTGTTTATTCAGAGACCTTCTGTAGAATCTGAAAAGTGGATAACATCTTCCCAAATGTCATAACAATTCTCATTAAAATGTGAACTTTTGGCACGCTTCTCACAGAGCTTTAATTTCTCACTGCACGACCACTGTTCTATGTGTCATCTTACTTCAATTTGAAGCCTTTTCTAATTATCTTTTTATCTTGTTAAAGGGTCAAAACTCTCCAAAGCAGTGGATTGCTCTGGAGACTTGTTTCCACCAGAGAGACTTTGTACATACGTGCAGTATAATTTGCTGTACCTTGGATTTCATTTAGGTTTAAGGCTGTTCCTTTGCCACAGTCAGGCAGGCTAAGCATAGATCTATAGTATAACCAAATTATTCCAGTATTTTCCCTTCTTTTCAAATCATTAGCATCTGAAGCAGGCTTCTCCTTGCACATCTCCTCCTTCTTTAAGTTTGCAATATGTAGTACCTTTTTACCTACATCTATCTGTGCTACTGTCCACTTGTTTTGTTTCATTATTAAACACTAGTTTTCTAGACAACAAGAAAAGGAAACAATTTTTACTAAGCCCTGAGCGCTAAGAATGAAGTGGTAAACATGATCCATTCCCCAGAGCTCAACCCATATAGTTCCTGATACTCAGAAGCAAAGCAAGTTATAATTTGTCTTCAATCCTTGAAATTCTGTCCTAATTTCCATAACACAAATTTAAATAATTACCTGGAACTCAGAGCTAGACAGTTTGCATACAGAGGTTTCATTTCAGCTGATGTTAAAACAAGCTATCATACACAGGAAAGAATGAGATTACTGAAATAGTTTTTACTGAAGTTTTAATAAGTTCAGTACAGACAAAACAGCGTCACAGTTTTTGAAATACTAGTCTGGGACAGTGCCAGATAGCCACCTACTAAGCTCAATTTGTACACGTAAGGTGGCTTTTCAGGGTGAATTCCAAGAGCTGGACACAAAATACACAGAGTACATGAATTCTGGGAAATAGGATCATTCACCCAGAGGCAGAAGCCCTGGCCATATGCAGGGGGTGGGTGGAAGCCACATCACAGTATTGCATCCTACAGACAGAACCTCACGCAGTACACCAGACTGGCCTCACATCCCCATAATCTCCCCGGTAATACCAGAGTCTATTTCAAGCTTCATTTACACAATAAAAATCGATTTACACAACCAAAAATCAAGTCAGCTTGGAAGATACTCATCTACTCCCAGATGGGCTAGTAAACAAACAGCGTAAGTAAACACAGCACAGAGAAATCTTGCATTTGAAGCTCAGGAAACACAAGTTCCTATTTCTCTGCAGCACTTACCCTGTGACCTAATACAAATCCTTTTTATCTCTCGGTGTTCTTACTTCTACTCCAAGAACGAATTTAACTTTTCACATGTTGTGCAATGTAATTCATAGCACCAAACAGCATCCGCTCAGTATGGACTTGTACACATGACCAGTTTTCCACCATGAGGCCAGCTGGTCAATTACTCTTTATATACAACTAACACAATCCTGATTATCTCAGCCTAATTATATCTTGACATGCAGCTCCACACTGGTTCCAGAAGAATCTCACTCTTCTCTGGTCCATCCTCCATAATCTCTCTTAGCTTTAGCTGGTTTGTGTCATTACATACTGCCCCCTTTATGAATAGTTTGGGAAAATTAATTCTTCTGATTCAGGTGAATTCTTTTCAACACTGTATATCACAAGCCTTAACGCTGAAAAAATTAATGCTTCATTAACTATACTGATTAGACAATACAAATTAATAATTCAAACCCTTGCAGAATGTCTCAGTGTACTGGGCAAATGGGCATTACACAGTCTCTTCTTTTTTTTTTTTTTAGCATTCGAGGTAATCTCACCCTGTTCTGGAAGAACGCACCCATCAATTTGTCATCAAGTACTCACAAAACATTCTTTCCCTTATACTATCCTTGCATGAAACACTAAGTGATGAAAGTCAGCCTTACACCACAGTGCAGCTCCTTGCCTGGCAATTGGTAGTCCTCATGCTATGCGTTCTGGAAGCAACAGAGATCAATTTGTGTGATCTATTCACATTTATTCTTTGCCCTGAACTGCAGCGGCCAGTCCAATTTTATATTTATGAGCACTACTCCAAGCAAGCAAAAGGCCTCCTGCTGCTCTCTGCAGAATGAAAGCATGTGTCTGACAGGAAGCAGAGAAAGCTATTTCAGGATTATTCATCTGGCTCAAAGTTAAACAGAATTGCAAGATGAAAATGTAGCAAGTCCTTAAAACAACATAACACCTTCCTGTTTTTTGAAGGAATGCCTAATATTACAAAAAAAAAAACATTATTTAGTTTTAAAGAATTCAGGTCTTTAACAACAGCACCCTGGCTGAAATACCACTCATTTCATTTTAAGAAAGCACCACCTTCAGAAGGCAAGAATCAGGGTTAACAAAAGGTTAATATCTGTCATCTGACAAAGATCAGCATCTCCCCATTCCAGTGGCTAACATTACAGGGGCTACAACAATTAAACCATAAGAAAGCCATAACCAATGTAATGTAATAGCTGTATTAGTCAGGCAGATCATTTTACATGGCTGGGTATTCTGAAAGATTCCATGAGGATTCCAGATGTAAATTCTTGACGATAAAGGAAATGATAGAAGCGTCTCGAAGATTTATTTTTACTTTCTGTTCAGCACAGTGAGCACATGGTAGAATAATGAGTCCATTCATTCATAATTGCAGATGTTTTACACATCTTGCTGAAACATGTGCATTAATATGTTATATGGAGCCTTCTCTTCTATTTCCACATTGTTAGAATAATTACTCTTGATTTGGATGTTTGAAGCGCATACATATAACGCATAAACTTTCTTGAGCTCCTATTACAGTTAACACTGTTACAACTCATGTCAATCACAAATCAAATTTCTCATCACTGGAAGGTATAGATGTTGCAGAGTTACAGATACAGATCTACAGTTTGCACTGATAAGTTCTGGCAAGCCAGGAACTAGGGCTCTTTCCTGCACATTACACAGTGCAAACCTCTTCACCCATGTTTGCTGATAACGGCACATCATATAACACAGGTGTCTTTACAGCCACTGTAAGATTGCTTCCAGTAATCTTGGAACTCTCCTAATCTAGCTGATTTTTGTATAAAACTTTTATAGTACTCCAATATATAATTTCAAACAAGCAGAAAAATACTATGAAGCAAGAAAACAGGATTTTAGGAAATAAACTGATTTATTTAATCAAGTATTAAAACTCTGAATTGTTTCCTTTCTACTTCACAATTGTTTTCTTCCAAGTCTCTCTCCTCCTGTTCCTCCTCCTTCCTTTTCCAAATCATCAAGATATGTTACTGCAAAACGCTGTATTTCCTCCAATTTTATGCTCACTGCTTTATTAGCCTGACATGAGGCTGAAGGCACCTCACCTGTAACGATGTTGGCCAAAGATTCCTTACATCTTACTTGGTCCTGCCAACCTCTCCTACTCAGAGTTGCTTTGCCAACACAATCATGTACTTCTTCCTAGTAACAACTTCATCTCCACAGTCATGAGATCACTGCACCCAATTTCCACTAACCCGTATGATCTTTTTACACGTTACTTCTGTCCAACTGATGTTTGGGTATTTTGTGGGTGTTTTTTTTTTGTTTGTTTTTAAATTAATGTGAGCACCAATTGCTCATCACTGAGGCACAGACAAACAGAGAAGCAGGTGCCTTCTTCTCAAGGGTCCCAAGTCACACAGCCTCCACTGACTAACCCTTGTTCTGGACCTTCAGTTACTGTAATAAAGCAGAAACTTCTATTTTCATTGCCTTGAGGTAGACTCGTGCTTAACTAAAATGCAAACTGGATCAGATCAGTCAACTTTGACTATTTTACTACAAAAGTCTATCAACCAAAGCTTTTCAATTTCATCCTAATGCACCAGTATACATGTACGTAGGGTTGCACATTCAAAGATGGATTAACAGAAGTAGCAGTAACTCCAGAACAGTTTGAAAGGACAAGACAATTGTTGAAATGCATGAAAACAAAGTTACTGAGCTACTGGAGATCATAGTGAAGTTTCTAGTTAATTTTCTTTGAACAGAATCAAACTTCAAATCCGTATTTATATTTCATTTCAAAATACATGCACTTCAGCACACACACTCACAAAAGCTGCACCTCATGCACTGTTTGACATTTCTGATTCACCTGGATTCTTGACTCTTAGCATAAGCAAAGTCAGTAAGAATACCTTTGTCTGGATACACCAAGATAAAAACATGTTATCTGTATGCTAAAGTGTTCATATAATTAACCTCAAAGATTACCGAAAGCAGGAAAAAGAAATATGCTTCACATTATTAGTATGGAAAGATACATCATGAAAAATCCAACTCCTTCATGAAAGAAGGAAAAGATAAATAATTTTCAAGTCTCTATACAAAGTAAGTTGCCCCAACCTGTCACAGAAACACTGCACGTAACAGTTCTTTTAAGCTTGGAGTGTTTTCTAGCATATTTCTATCTTAGTTGTAGATAATACATATAATTTTGTTTAGTCTACAGCTATGCACAGCTAACTACTGAAGCAACTTCCTATCAATGCTAGATATATATATACTGACATTCTCAGTCAAATATACTGCATCATTATCCTTGCCAGAACACAGGTGAAGTTTATTTTCACCCTATAATTTCTACCCAGGCAGATTAATTTAAGATGCTTCCACAAATAAAGTGTACAAGATACAAAATGAATGATAAACATGCCAAAGTAGGAGAAGGAATTAGTCGTGATGGCTGAGTCTCAGCAAAGCCTCATGTTCCATTCACAAAGAGTCCCATTTGAGCTTAATGCAAACTAAATAATCTGAAAAGCTAGGCTGAAGATGGAAGTAGCATCTGAAAAGAAGTATTTCAACCCCACTCTCAGCTTCTTATCCAGGTGAGAAATAACAGAAATGCATGTTTGGTTTTTTGTTGTTGTTGTTGGTTGGTTTAGGATTTTGGTAATTCTGTTCCTATTCAATGCTGAAGTTTGGAGTTTCATTCTAAGACCCAGACAAGTGAAGGAAAGTTACAGAAATAGTTCGGAATTAAGGTAGAGTAGCCACATGTTAATCCATGCACACAATTGAGTAAGTTTACCTGAAACAGGTACTATGGTTCCTGCAAAGAATGGAAGTCCAACCATCGATTGAGGGGCTCTCCCAAAATAACTGACATGAGTTACTGACAGGAGCAATGAATTATTTAGGTTTTAGGTTTATTTAGGTTCAGACAAGTTGTGTACATTTTTTTTCCTATCAGAGTTTTTTCATGACTAAATGTAAGGGGTGGGGAAGCATGAAATCAATTTGCCACAAAAAGCTGCTCCTCACCCCATGAAAGACCACGTTTTTCTAATACAATTAAAGAAAAAAATAACAGTTTTGCCTGGAGGATATATTTCTTTTACTGTGACACGTAAAGCCCTGTTTATTGAACAATAGGTTTTGTGTGCAAGTGTAGTTTTCCTCTTCATCAGAAACTTGAAAACAGGGATGTTAAAAACATACAGATTTTCTTAAGAGTGAGTTTTTGTGGGTTTTTTTTTCCTTTTGGTTTAAAAGAAAAAAAGTTCTACATCCATTGAATATCACATTCAAGTTTAAAAAAGTAAATGCCTATTATGCAAAACCTAAATTATTTTGCACATGACATTGCATTTGGCAGGCTTTGAGTTTTTTCTCTTGAATACTAAAAGCTCATGTTGCAGACACTAAAGCAATGAAACAAAACCTACAGAAGAAAACGGAATTATAGCCTTAAGCATGATGGTATGTGGAGCCTGCATGCTGTTCTTTGTTAAACAAGTGCCATGCTCCCTGTCTGTCAGGGCTCCCATTTGCAGCAATAGCCCAGTGCTGCCTCTCTAAGTGACGCATAGCCAGGAAAATAAGATTTTCAATGAAGCCTCACACAATTAAAGTGGTAAATATTTCACATGCTATTCTGGTGCCTGCAGGAGGCGAAGCTTCATGTGGAGCTAACTTATCCACCACAGCCAAAGGAAATGAAGCAGTTTCAGCCATCAGATGGCATGCTTAAATACGTGCTCCAAAGATATTGCACACACTTTGCTTTGTTTTAATAAAAAAAAAAGGGAGGGGGAGGTGGGAAAGAGGCCAAGTTGCAGAAAGAGCAGCTCAATCTTGTAAGACACGCAGTACCTATGGGTCATACTGTACTATCGATTACTCTGCAGAACTCTTCTTTGATTTCTACAGGGAGTTTAGCTTAAAAAATTGATGAGACCAATATGCCCTTATTAAAGCAGCCACATTAGGAAAAAAATTCTTACCTGGTTAAGGCTGACTTCTGCCTCCCTTGAAGTCTGGGACAAAACCATCTACTGCAGTACAACAAGAACAATCCTTCAAGCCCCAATCTTTAAAAGCCCACTAGGCCCAAAAATTTACCTAGCAGAAAAAAAATAATAATACAAGTGCTTGCAAGTAAAATGAGGCAAGTGCAAGACTGGGGCCCAAACTGTTGCATGGGATCTTAGAGTCGCTTGCCTCCACCTTATCTCCCCTAAAGCTACAGGGTTAAAATGTGAGCAGAATTGGTACAGAAGCAAAATAAATCTGCACCAGAAGTACCAACTACTTAACTGGGGAAACAAAAAGATTTCCCAGTGCCTTTGTTGGTGCACACATTTAGCAAGTCCTAGAAGGGTTCCTCCACTGCTGTGCACGCTTTGTGACAACTAGGACAGGAAGCAGCACAGCTGTCCAGCTGAGTAATGTAACATCAGGCAGGCTCCACTGCAAAAGGGATACAGTTTTGAAAGATGCTGCAGTTCGTGGTCAAAGCAACTTACTGAAGGATTTTACACATCTTGCTCCTTAGTTTTTTAATTTGAAAACACAGAACAAGTGAAGATATCAGTGTCAGCGTCTACCTTTTGTCTGTACTATCTGCAAAAACACGGTAACATTTCTCATTTATGTCACATGGGAGACTTCTGTATGCGCAGCACAAAGGCTGGTGTCTGTTATGGCAGATCTGCTTTGCACAATTACATGCTGCTAGAATGTGAGTAATGCTTCAGCCCAAGTCCCCCACCTGTCCTCCGCTGGGCACAAGCACTGCACATTTTCTCCCTTAAAGTCCACAGAGATAAAGATAAGACATGGGAAAAAATGAATTGTGAGGGTGAGAGAGGTGGAATATATTAAGGTGATGCAACAGCACCATGTGCTGAACTCGGCAACAAAAGAGTTCCAGATGCACAGTGCCTTCCACGGTACTTGAATTTTTCTCAGCCAGCGTGCAAATTCACAGAATACGTTTGTCTACGGAGAAAAAGCGCAGCAGGGAAGTTCCAAGCCTGAGGAAGTGACTTCCCATTTCCCAGACACACACACACTCCCAAACCCTCACTCAGTCTTTCTTTGTGAACTCCTGAATCAAGCACACTCCACACTGAAGGCAAGTACGCACTGCCACTAACCACAGGGGCCTCTTGGACTTATCTTGCTCACTGTCTCAGTGACTGCTACTGTGTTTCATCTAGAACTCCAGGAACAGAAACCAGGCTCTAATGGGAGGAGAGGCAGAGAAAGCTTTCTGTCTCAAATGCTGACAGCACTAGTAGCATTCTGAGGTTGAGAGAAAACAGGTGAAAAGGTAAGTTCGTTACACCTGCTGTTTCCAAAATCTGAGTGTTTAGGATTCACAACTGTCATCTTAAAATCCAAGAGTGATTCTCTAACACAGTCCTTGAAGACAGCCGCTTAGACAACAAGACTTAGATTTCTCTACTTTTCCAACCCTGGTTTTCCACAGCTTTCTGTTCACATGCTTCAAGTAAAGCACTTAATTTTCTTCCAAATGAAAGTGTTTTTCGCAGTTTCTTCCAAAATGGCAAGGTCAGCAGGATTCCAGCTAAATGCAACAGGAATCAACACAGGAGTAAATGCAGGATATCCCGTCACCTGCAAAATGCTGATAATGAGAGCAGCTGAGCTGGAAAGCCACTTGTGGTCTTCAATCCAGCTGCAGTAGGGATTCATTAGATACTGCCTGCAACATGCTTTGAACATGAAGAGCACAAGATAAACGTGCTATCTCCAGCCTCATCACCACCACTACACCTAATCCTACCTAACGGTACAAGGCATCACACAAATGCTTGGTGTTATACCGGGCTGTACTGCAGGAGCAGTCCCAGTCTTGCACAGCCTCAGACACAGCCCATAGCCAGGTTTCACACTTGATCCAAAGTTCAGGTGGTTTGAAGATGTCAGGAAGACAGGAGGATTATGCTGCAGTATGTTCTCATAGCTACATTATAAATGTTATGTACTTTTAAGGAAATGACAATTGATCATTGGCAAGATCTTTTGAAAAATCATCTACTGTTCACTGAGACCAGCTCAACAGTAATATATTCCTAATGTATTCTGCCTGAAAAAAGATACAATAGTACCCAACAACGATAGCAACTTTCATTTCCAAAGCATAAGCAGCAGTGACAGTAACAAAGCAATTATCAGCTTTCCCTAGCATTTCATTTACAAACTGCATAACTCCTGAAGCCTCTGAGGTAGATTAGAGGATGCTGTGGTCCCAAGATCATTTAACACCTCTCTCTGAAAACTACCTCTACCGTAAGAGCTGGAGAGCAAAGGAGAGCAGCCCTTTCACTTATCCATTGTTGTTTAGACTGCATCCAGACAATAGAAGTGCTGCAAGTGGTATCCTCAGACTTCAATTAACTCTTGAAAAGCAGTGTTCAATTAAATGGATGAGGAGGAAAAGAGACATTCTGCTGACAATGAAAGATAGTAGAATTGCATTATACAGAAAATAAGTGTGTTTGCTTTGTGTGTTTTGCTGTGTTTTTGTTAGCCTTCAGAATACTATGTTAAACTTCTGTATGACTTATTCCAAGATGTCCAAAGCAAAGTTAGGTGAACATGCCTCAGTAAGTGCAAAAAGGTATCAGTTTACAAGTATAGGACACAGACCATCAAGGACTATGTTTTTCTGCAGCACTGGAACTAACCAACCAACATTTCACAGTAGTACTTGCCTTCATCAAATATCCCACCAAGAAGTTGGCCTTTGAAGGTAAAGCTGGAGGGCAAGAGAAGTTGACTTATCATAAGGAATGCAATACAGAGTTGCACTAAAAGTCATGTTCTCTGTCAGCGACATGGGTTTGGGGATGGCAGCAGTCACAGGGAAGGAGGCTGCAAATGGTAGAGCACTTCCAAGCACATTGTGCTCACTTAAGAGCTAGTAAGCGTTTGATCCACCACATACACCATATACAGCACTCCTGAGTGACCTCATATTCTGAAACAGCTCCTATGCTACAGGAGAACAGTTAGCATGTGAATTAGGCAATGTATTTGGATTAATTTGACATTTTAAGATCAATGATACAGAAGTTACTTCCCTCATCCAGAAGATGAAACTTACTTCCCCCATCTTGTTTTTCTTTTCTACATTTATTTCTTCATAGTAATGCAAATTTTTAAAATTACACAGCTACAGTGAGACTATGAAGGTAATGGCACATGCTCAACAGAGAAACAGGTGTAGAAGCAGGAACACCCTAGCTAACACGCAGGAGAGAGCAAGGGATCACTAAGTTCTTCATTACTCCTGCCATAAAAGCTTTAAAGCATCCTTTTATTTTGTAAATAACCTCATGCGGGGATACTCAGGCCTCAGCTGATTGAATCTCCTCTTAAAAGGACAGAATCCCACAGCAAAGCTCCATGACAAGAACTCCATGAGACTGAACAGTAACACAGTCTCATTTAGTCTCTATCCAGACAAACTCCAAGGCAAGTACATTTTACATTTGGGTAACTTACAGTTCCCCAAGTTGTCACAGAAAAAGTCTACAGCCTCTTCCCCAAATCTATTTTGTGACAACCCTACAAACCACACTAGAGATTTACCATGACAATTTACGTGCTCTGGCTTTTCCTGAGGGGCTTCAACTTATTCCTTGTCTCAGAGCAGAGCGAGCACAAGAGTACATACCTTATCTCTTCTTAACACAAACCACCCAAACCCATGAGGTTTTCATAGGAAATTCAGCTCTGTACCAACCTCAAAAATCGACGCCTAAAAATAAAAATGCATTTACATTGCATCATGCTGCCTGCAAAAGCTCCAAGGATATGCCATGACTGGCTAGGCGTTCCATTCCAACGCAAGGTGCTTTCACCAGGCTGTTGGTGACATGGTCATGGCTCTGATACAGCAATACAACTCTTGTAGACTTACCACAAACTTCTACGTACATGTTTCATATAACCTCAGTGTTCTGCACATATTTTGAGAAAGTTGAACAGAAATCTCCTTTTTAAGTGATCTAGCTTGCCTTTGAGATCAGATGGATTAATATCAGCATCTTCCGGCTTGTAGAACACTAGCAGAGCTCAAAGTTCAGTGAACTGCATGAGAAGAGTCAGGGAAAAAGAAATTGAATGGATAAACCAGATCTTTCTCTAGAAATAGGACTGAACACAGATTAGCCTAACAAACAGAATGTTTCTAGGAAATACCGATACTGCACTGGGTTGCTGAAATTAGAAGAACTGCAAAGAAAACAATTAGCTACTGCAGTTTCACCCTATGTAAAATGATTGTTCAAAATTATGTTGAATGTATGTAATACGTAATTGATCATACTAAATTCAGAATGCAGCTGTTGGCACAAAGAATACTATTTATTGAATCTCTCCTTTAAAATCAAAGTGGAAACTGAGTGGAAAAAATAGTTCTCTTCTTGGCCCTTTCTGTGTTTATACTCCAATCTACGCCCAACACATGGCTTTGTTGCACATATTGTATGAGTGCCCTCTATAATTAAACCTTTATTCAAATCTCCCCCCGCCTTCTTCACCACCCTTGGTTAGATCAAAACAGTAGAGACAAAAAACTGAAACTTGTCTGGGGTGCAGAAGCAGAGAGGAAGCGATACCATTTAATGAAGCAGGCTAATGGTGGTAGGGAGAAAAGGTCTCAATTCTCCCACCTCAGAAACATTGAGCCTGTAAATATTGCTGAAATCACATTTGGGAACAAAGCTCCGCTTTAAGTAGGCTCACCCTTGAGTGTTGCTAAGCAATGGAGAGAAGGCGAGAGAGGGAGAGTGCCTGACTTCAGGATTAGAAGGATAGATAGGAGGAAAAACACTAAGGCTTCTAGATAGCCTTATTTATAGCCAGCTTCCAAGTTCTATGTTTTTCTTGCCTGTCTTCTGACCTATTTGTACCACAATTAATCAAACGTGGTTCAGTATCTATAGCACCATGCCTCCAGCACAGAGTTGCGCTGCATCCTGGAGCTCTGGCACAAGCAGTTACGCACCGGAACTGTCAACATGTCTCCAGATTGAACAGGTAAGAACTGCAGAAGCTTTCCTGATATAACTGCTGTAGAATTTGCTCTCTTGTGTGTTAGGGAAATAACGCAGACACGTGCTTTTATGTAACTTCAAATCTATGCATAGTATAGAAAATGAAATGCTTGTGATAGCTACAGCTTGTTCCAGCTCTGCTGTTAGGCTGTGGTTGCAGAGGTGTGGGATTTGATTATACAAAGTACATAAGTGATCTTCACCTGACTTAAGCAAAGTTTGTCTGTCCACTTGCTAATGATAGCTTGGTATTGCAACAACTTCCTGCTCTGCTTTTACTAAAACAACGTCCAATCTTTTAGGAAAACTACACCTTTTCAACTGCAGACAAGTACTTGGCATCTCGCACTACATCAAAGCAGAAAAAATTGTTGCCTTGCTCAGTTACTTGCCTCCATAAACTGTAGCATGCATTCATAAAGCATGCATTTTTAGAATCACATATTGATTTTTTTTCGGTTGTCCTTTTTATCTGGCAGCTGCTGTGTCTTTTCTGTTGTTGTTTTAATTTTTATTGGGTTAAATCATCATAAATACCTTGCAATCATTTATGGCTGAATTGTATGCTGCATGCTAAGGCATTTGTAAGCTGCCAGGTCATTTTGTAGGCATTAAACTTTTACTGTCTACCTGCCTTTTTAACATTTTCTAACAACGGAGCTGGAGAGGGAGTGACATTTGCTGCTGAGTAACAGATGCCTGCAGACTCAGCCTGAACTAGCAGCAGTTCGCAGGCTGAGATTTGGACGCCAGGATCACTAACTAGTCACTGTTCTAGTTAAAGAAATTATGAAGGCCTCCCCCATAGTTCAGAATATCCTGAGCTTATCACCCCTGCAATGCATATGGGAAGAATTTCCCTGACAGGTAAATCGTGTTTAACACACAAAATCATAGAATCATAGATTCTATGACGGAAAATGAAGACTAACCAAGAAGACTCAGACTTTTAGCCACATTTGTTTTCCAGATACTTTCAATTAACATTGTGAAAAGCAGGGACTGTGACCCAAATATTTGAAGCTCAAAGCAGCTCAGACAGCGTACAAAGGCGAGTTGAGCCACATGTTGCAGAACTGAGCTACAGGCTTGTCCTGAAAGATGACAAGCGAATTGCTGAGCTCAGTTTCCCATGCTCAACACACAAAATAGGTCACCTGTTGTACCGTATTTATACACACACACCGAGCCAGCAGCAAATCAATGGCCGCTTTCTTTCACGGCTGAACAGACGCAAAGCCAAACCATTTCTCATCCTCCAAGAAAACACGCAGGCAGGCCACTAAAAGCTGATCAAGTGGAAATACAAACGAGGATGGAAGAAATATTCTGCGGACAACCCTGCTAGCAGTTTTTATATCACAAACCTCTCAAAACATAAAGCATATAGAAAATGTCTGAAGATGCATGATGCTGCATGCTGTGTTGTCTAATTGACCTATTTCTTTTTCCCCATTTTTGTTAATGAAAAGAAAGGAAGGAGAGAAGAAGAAATCTTTCCTATCAGCAGCAGCAGGGGTTGCTGCAGGAAGAAGATAATTCCCCCCTGCTGCTCTACTGACAGCCACCGAGCTTCACAGGAGGAACACGGCATCTTAAGGATGGAACCAAAAAACACAGCAGTTCTCAAATCTTCATCTCACCTTGGTTGATTTACATACATTTAGGACAAACCGGCTCACTGTGGAATTACCTTGTATGTGGAAGATAATAGAGGAGGGAAGAATTCAGTGCAATTCCTAGTTTGCGCGCAGGAGAGAGGTTGGCTGTCTGCGTACCCCTCCCCCCCCGCCAAGCATCCCAGATAAACAGTGACCACTCTCTTCCTTAAAAGCACCAAGCAGACTTCCTAATTCCAAGTCACGTGTCTTATAAACTCCATACTATTAAAAAAAAACTTTAAAAGATGAAAGGATAAAAAGCATCTTATTAACAACCGGCAAGTCAAGGCCTGATCAGGGTCCACTGAAGTCACAACAAAACCTGTGACAGAGGCCCAGGAGTTTTGGATATTTTATCAGCTTGTCATTATAACAAAGGCATCTCATAACGGGCCACTAAGATGAATGCAAATCTCGCATCAGAGACAGCCAGGCATTCCCAAAATTAAAAATTTGAGCACACAGCAGATTATAGGCAGCAGCTTTGGGCATGTGGCACAACATCTGTTACAAAAACACTAGAAAGCAGACCTGCGGCAAACTGGACCTCTGCCAGCTCTCAGGATTTTTTTTTTTTTCCCTTGACAAGGCTGTCAGGAAATGGACAGATGGCAGCCGATGCACTCGCAGGATAGTTAGTTCAGTTAACAATCAAGTATGCTAAATGATTTCAGATTCGCTCCGCACCAGGCATTGTATTTTGTACTGAATCATTAACACTATGTCCTGATAGGAATATAGTTTGGTAGCAAGAAACTGGCAGATATTGTATTTCACAAAGCAGTTTCTCTGGAACAATTTGTCAGGGAACATTAGAACTGCCTTCATGAATAAAATCAGAATCGGCCAAGTTTACCAAGCTGGTTCGTGCATAATCTTAACTCTACAGTATTCAAAGAATAGGGATTGAAACAAACATTAAGATGCAGGGCAGATAGTAGCACAAGTTGTTCCCACACGTGCACTCAGCTGAAAAAGCAGCGTTAGCCAGGCACAGTGCGTGCGATACCTTATCACTGCAGCTTGTCTGCCTTACCACGTGCAAGGCACTGAGCTCTCCCAGCAGGCCAGTTCTCACAAGCAGCCCTCTGGATAACGTGCTTGTCCCTCAAGCACACTGATGTGAAGATTTGACCCAGGAAAATTGGTATTTCTTGGCTTTCATGAGTGCAACCCATAAAGTTAAGGCACTATACCTCCAGGGGGCAAATAACTCAGCATTGAACATTGATGAACAGCACACAGGTGGACTTCTGGCATTAAGAGAACTATCTTTTTATTCTTTCTCTTTATGATCATGTCTTCAGCAGCATGTTTTGTAGACCTCACAACACAGTTACTCCATTATCTTGCTTCTTTTTTAAAAAAGCAAGCAGCAGGGCAAGAGTAATCTTTGGAAAAAAATAAGTACATTGGAAGAAAACTGAAAATTGCAAAGCATTCATAGTGACCAAACAACAAATCAGTGATCTACACATTGAGGTAATGGCCTACAGAAGAACTGCAGGTGATCTGACTTGCAATAATGATATTACATTGTGAAAGACTTGTACTTTGGAGCAACCCAAAAGCACAGATCTCACAGTGTAACTACTGAGCCAAGAGCAGCAGAGCAGTGCCAAATGTGAGGACGATCTCAACACCTCTCATAGAGCAACGAACCCACCTACGGTCAGTCAGTGAACGTGACATGGATCTTCTGTTAAGTTCCCATTTCTGCTGACGTTGGTTTTCTTTAGAAGTGTTTAGATGGCATCAACACAGACTAGGAAAAAAAAAAACGAGTAATGGAAGCTGAGAACTCATCTGTCCTGCTCTAGTTCAGCGGAGGTACAAGAATATTCAGAGGAACTCTGTTTGGCTAAGCTCATTTCTTCTGGCTCAACTTCTTGCAAAAATGTGATTATACCTTAGTGAAATTTAATCTTTGCATTCCAAACCTTCTTTCCAAAGAAAAAAAATCTTCTAAGGGCATAAATTATCAAGAGAGGAGAGACACCAACCAACTCTGAGAAAACAGATGAAAAATAGTTGTCTCTTCTCAGCACTACTCATCTGGTAAATCTGCAAAGCTATTCCAAAAAATGAATTACAGAAGAGCTGCATGTCACTTTTCAACAGTCAGAAATACACTTTATCAGATAGAAAGTCAAAAAGAGTATGAAAAAGCAGGACAAATTAGCTACAACAGATTTAGGAATGCCAGGCATTCATAATATTCTTTCATAATGCCAGACAGTCATAAAGATTGAAAATTTGGCTCCCAGTGGTCCCACAGTAGTAACTTATTTCTCATTTTCCCTTTAATTCCTACTACAGCCAAATAACAAAGACAAACGTAGCAGATATGTATTTTTATAGTAACAGCAGTTCCTCATAACAATTCTGCTTCAAAACCACACATTAGGATGGAATTAGCAAAACCCAGTTTGCAGCCTCGTTTTTCAGCCAAAGGTCCACACTTCCCCACCCCTATCTCCCAGTAATATCTGTCCCACATTGTCTCAGGAGAGAAACAAAAAAGAATTCTTTAGTTCTCCACAAAACATTTTTTCCATTTATGGATAGAGAATGCATAGCATCATTAGACCCAAATGAGACAACTGCAGAATGCTTCTGCCTGGGTGTGATTGGCCATTCACAGCAACAGAGAGCTTTCACTGGTGAGGAGGGAAGGGATGTCAGTGGGAGTTTGTTCCCATCTGTCAGCTCAGCAGCACTGATGGTGCTGAATGAAGTCTTTCTGCTCATTCAGCATCTGTGGTCTAATATTTGCCAGGAGTTTGATCTTGACCTCTTGGGTTGTGCCTACAGTACCCAGGGTTCCCAGGTGGCTTCCAGCCAAGTGTCAGCCTGGTCTAGGACTGCTGAGCCTGCAGAATCAGACTGCCCTAAACCACATTTTGTTGATACAGTGTTGACTAGCAAAACCCACAGCACTGTTATTGCTATTTCTTAGTTTCTCCAAATACTCTACTATGCAGTCCACTAAGATTAGGTTTTGCAGCTTTGGGGAAAGAGAGTAAGCAATTCTTATCAAAACACAGATATTTAAAGAGAAAAGGAAATCAAAGAAAACCAGGTGAAAAAAATGGCAGTAAGAAGGTTTTGCAAGTTTTTTTTCCTCTGGTTATGTAATATTCCACCCATCCCAGATCAACTACTTTTTACCTTATACCATCTTGGACAGTGCAAAACATCAGCAGACATCACAAGGGAAATAAAATTTTATGGCCAAAACTAATTATGGATAATCTGAAATAGTTGTAGATTCATGTATTAGGTAAGGCTAAAAAAAAAAAAGAAAGATGCTATATAGGTCTATCCATTCAATTTCTTTTCTTTTTAAGCATCTTTTCTTTTATAACCTTATAGTTGCTAGTAGTTTCTTCTGCTCAGTAATTCTTGAACTCACACAACTATGTAACAAAAACACAGTTATACACATACTGTTACATAGCAGTATCTTTGTGCAGTAAGGTACACTGATTGAAGTCCTTGTATTTTAATCATGCAGTTAAAAATTCAACACTAATATTGCAATAATAGTTATAAAACACTACCTATGACTATAGCTCTGTAGCTTTCTACAATGTGACACCCTCAACTCTTTCTGTGCAGATATACAATAATTCATAAACTGTTCTTACCTGGGCAGGTAAGAGGTTTTACCCTGTTCAAGATTACTTAGGAACACACGCTCCTTGTGAATGATGTCATGGTTATTAATAGACATAAATGAATTCATGTAAGTATTGGATATGTTGCATCATTTTTTAGGTACGAAGTGGATTAACTTTTGACTAAGATTATTGTACATTGTCTATCAATTTCACTGCCTCTGTAGAGAAAGATTATGGACTTTTATAAAGTAGTAGACAATGTATAAGCTTTTCTTTATCAAAAAAAATCCAGAAACACAAGCACACACAACCTTCTTAGTAACACCATGTAACTACAGTGTGGGCTAAGTGAAGTCATATGGCATGACTTGATTTTATTCCGTTAGGGCACCTATAACGTTAACACAGAGCGGGTATCACAAAGACACAGTAATAGCTACCTTCTCTCATCTTATTGCCTTGAGCAAACAGGGCCGTCTCCAATACCAAAAACAGAATAACATCACATTAAACATGCAAAATCCAAGAAGATACCGGCTTTGAATACTCTTTGATCTTTCATAACAGAAGGAAGTGTAAACCAAGATCAAGTTTATTAAATACAGATAAAAGCACAGTCAAGTTCCTTTCTTTCCAACAGCAGTTAAAAATTGGACTTAAATTTTTTCTTAGAGACAATTAGTTTTATATTTACACGTTACTTCAATATACTATTCCAATTTAAAAATCCAACTTCTGGTGACTAGAATCCATATTTCTTCTGCCTTTGAACTGGAAATTGCTCTCTTCCCAACATTAGGGCATAAGTTAATTGAGAGTATGAACTCGTAGCACTCATATGGAGAGGGAACAAAGCTGTAGCAGTAATGCAACAAAAATAAGAAGTCTGTGCATTATTTTAAAATGTACTTTATCCACACATAAAACATCCTTCCAACCAATTCAGTTTTTGCTACATTTTAGTAGCAGATTAGGGGTACAGGTTAGCTGAAGAGTCATTGACTATTAAAAAAATAGATCTCTCCAACCTTGGAAGTACCTTGAAAACTGCCTTCTGTTCCTAGCACTGTGAATTCCTAACTTAAACTCCCTGCACAATAAACAACTGTAGTGCACTTAGATTTCACTTGGAAAAGCAGTTTAGTCACTTTTTATACTTCAAGGATTGTAATTCTTTACAACAGCAGCAGCTTGAAATGCATTATAATGCCTAATTCATTTGAGGCTTAATTGCAGAATGCTTTTAATATGGCCTTTAAGATAAAACACAATCTAAGTACCATAAAAACCTTACAGCTTCTTCCACAATTAAACTCCTTCAATGAAGAGCACTATCTTGTAATTTTGCAAGTCAAAGCATCGGTTGTATGCGTTAGAGCACAACGCAGTGTAAGCAGATGCCAATAACGATATAGGCTTCCCTTTATAACTTGAATAAGTATGACACCAAGGTATTGACGAATGACATTCTCTTCTCCTGTATTCATATAAACATCAGGTTTGAAAAAGGACAAGTATTTTTGTTACTGCTTGGATCATTCTCATGGCTCTCAGCAAAAGGATTGATGTACTCTTCCTACCAATACCAGCAGCACAGGATTTGCTTCTCGTAAGGCATCGCCACCCTCAGCTTCTGCTGAATGAATTCAGCTCACCTAAAGCTTAACACGTACCAAGGTAGACTATTTATTGAAAGATCAGTTGAAAGGTATGAGTGATAACAGCCAAAATTCAAACCAGTTTTAATAAAACTTCCAGCCCTGACTCTCCAAATCAATATTTTCACCCCTCTGTCCCGCTTGACCCCAGGCCCCTCTGCCCCATTCCAGTACAGCAAGCCCCACGCACTGATGTCAGAAGTGATAGATGGCTGGGTGCCTGGGGTGGGTTTCAAAACCAGGAGACAGAATGGCATCTGTCCATATACATGCCCACCTATCATTATCGTGCTATATTCAGCTCCCTCCTAAGATTATTTTCCAAGCACACCTCAATATAAAGAGGGCTGGTTTTTGTGTTTCTTTTTTATTAAATGAACAACAAAATAAGTTTTAACAAAAAGAAAACTACTCAAAACTACAGCCAATATAGTTACGTCTCTCCGCATTCCCAAACCAGTTGTGTAATGTTGCTGCCCTTTTGTTAAGATAGTTCACACTGGCACTTCAGAAATGGCTGCAGTTTCCAAGAGATGACAGAATTTCACATCCCCACCCTATTCCCTCTGAGTGCCAGAACCCTTCCCAATGCCTGCAGCAATGCTTTGAAGTAGGTGCAACTGCAGCAAATGCAAAAGATTAAAGGATTCTGGGGTTCATGAAGAGAGGTGCAGAGCTCACTATCACCAACGAGGTTCATCTAAACATTTTAATTTTTTATTTTAAAATTTTTCATCATGAGAAGAGTTGGACCATTATTCCTTTCCCCAGGATATGTTTTACATAACTGTCTATGCTGTCTGTGACTAAATCCTTAGATGCATATAAATGGACATGCATCTCAGCCTTCCGTCTTCACTCCTGGGAGACTGTGCAGAACCTCACTCACAGACAACAGCATATCAAGAACTGAAAGGATGAAATATGTTCAAAACATACAGCAATATTACCACACATCTCATTTTTTCTTTAAAGCAGCTCTCACATAGGAGGATGTTTAAAATGTGGAAATCCTATAAAAAGAAGCTGCAATATTCCTCTGACAGATTTGTTTTTGTTAAACATTTCATTTATTCAGTATTCTGTTAAGTTTAGAAATTCTGAACTGATGCTTTGAAAAAGCAGCTGACCTCACAAGAGCACCAACCATCATGTGTCCCACCAAAGCAGCCTCCCAAGTGTTATTTCCTTCAGAACAAAGATCTCTACCTGATTTTCTACCTTTGTTCAAAACCTGCTCAAGTCGTCACTATGACTTGCCCCCATCGCTAGCCATTTCTAAACCTCCTGGCAAGGGCACTACTAGGAAAACTGCACGCCTGCATGGCACATGGTACATTCACAAGAAAGCCCATAACACAGGCTGCAGCAGATTTCCTTCTAATTTATAGTAATATTCAAGAGATAACACCCTGTTGCACAGAGCTTTTGCTGTTTAGAGGTAGGGATGACAGATGAGGAAACAGGATCAGTCTGAGATAGAAGATGAAGTAGTTCTGAGAATCAGAAGTTTTCTGTTGTTTTATTATTTCTCTTTTCTCCAAGTCTGCCTGCCCAAAGCTCACCCTAAAACTTGGGGACCGGCCTCTTCCCTTCCATTATGGCACATCTTGCCATCCCTAACCTCAGCATCATTTCCTTTTCTTCCAGCCCACCACAAAGCTTTTCACCTCATACTTATCTATGCACCTTCCTTACCCTCTTTCCTGACTCTGCAGATCCTAGCATTGCCTCAGTCAATGCAGAGCACATGGCTCAGCCAACAGTGGTGGTGTCTTCAGGCAGTAACACGTTGGAGGTATCTATAGCAGCTGAGCTATCATAACCACAGCAAGCTGTTTTCACATTTACTGCTGAGTTCCTGAGCAGCCTGCTGGCCCTGATCTGCAGTTCCCATGAATCAGCTGGTCCCAGTGAAGAGAGTAAACTGCTATTAGTGATGCACTTCAATTTTAGTGAATGTAAAATATCTAGTCACATTTAACAAAGGTTGAACTTGGGTTTTTGCTAAAGGCTACTTTTTCCTGGGATGAAGCTGCTTGCAGATCTTAGTTTCTCCTCCTGAGCACTTTATGCACGTTTATCATAAGGTACTTGGTCACAGTTCTTGTACTTGTCCCTTTCTCCCCTCCATCCCAACTAGAACTGCTGGCACATTTTACAGGAACATTACCAATCTCAGTGTCAGAATCCAAGACTCTTTTTTTGAACCATTCCCTATTGCTGTATTACAAGGGTAATATTTTAGAAAAGGGTCAGAGCGGGAAGCAAGGAATCACAGTGGGGTGCTGGTTTTATAGTTTGAACACCTAGAACTGCTGAAAGGCAAAGAACACGGTAAAACTGGTAGAAATGTTAGTAAAGATAAGCTTAAAGCCCTAACAAATAAACAGTACTTGGCGAGTTAATAACGTTCTATGCTTAATAGTCAGCATGAAAACCTTAAGGCTACTGTAAAGTCAATAGGCACAGAAAACAAAAACTGTGTCCCAGTGTTAGAGATTGTATCTTGTGCATACGCTTCTTCAGATGTGAATAGTTTTTACCAAAGGTAAATAGGAATAACAAGGAAAGTAATAGCCTGTGGCACAGCATTGTCTAAGTATTTGGCAAAATGGTAAAGCACAATAAAATCAAGGATTTTTAAAAATATTAACTGTAAAACAAATTAAATATTGCTATTTCGTTATGTTTTTGATGAGGGTTAATGAGGTCATTTAAAAAATTAAAGCTGCTTCACTTTTGTGTACAGCATTCCAGACATTTCCAAGGGGGCTGGTGCCAAGAGACTATTTGGTTTGTCTACTTCTCCAGCTGGGCAGCCACCTTCCCTCCCCAGCCCTCACACCACAGCCACGCTAAGGGTGCAACACTGCCTGAGCTGGCACACCCTCAGACGTTCCTGAGCCTTGGGAGCTAAATGTATCATTCTTAACCAGTACAGTAGTACCTATAAGCCCCAAAGAGCAAACAGCTAGCACTCTCTTTAACCTGCCCCCCTCCCCTCCGCTCTTATTTTTTTTGGACAAAGCTTTAATAATCCAGAGGTGTGAACAGATGAAAGTGATACAGCCAAAGCCAACAACTCAAAATACAAAATAATTCTACTCCCTGCCTGGTGACTTCTAAATTTCCTTGGCCAGTCCTCAAAGTTTCTCGCAGAGACCAGAGGCCCTTATCTGATGGAATTCAGCATCAGTAACTTCAAAGTTGTGCTCTGCGGGCGTGATGGGGAAATCAATCCAACCACGATACACAGAGATTAGATCAGCTATTGCCACTCAGAAGAGAAATCTGTGGACAGTCTTGTATAAGTGTTAGCTCAGCATTCATCAACAAAGGAAAAATGAATCAGAGGAGCAACACGTCAAGGAGCGGAGAAGGAAAGAAAATACTTTCTCATCTGTCACTACAAATCTATGGTATGTTCCCATCTGTGGTTTTTTTTTTTATTTTTTATTTTATCTGTGTTCACTTCTGCTTCTAATCCCAAAAGAGCACTGAGGAAAACAAAATTCTAGAAGAAAAGTGTGGTTAGAGATATCAAGTGTCATACATGCTGAAAGAGACTAAAACTATGGTATCATTTCCAACTAGAAGAGATATGATTAAAATGGGGAGACAGTATCACAAAACAGTTCTAGAATTGAAAGCTCTCCTTGGCACTAGAACATTCCACAAAGCACAGCTTCAAGGACCTGATCTAGTGCTGATGAGCCGCTAATGAGATCCTCACTCATGGACCCCAGTTAAAAGGCCATTTGAAGTAGCTCACAGCAGAACAACACGTACAGTAACTTCCTCACCACCACCCCCTCAAAGGACAGGCTCAAACCAGGCTGACTTGGTGGTTTGTTTTTTTTTGTTTGTTTGTTTTTTTTTAAACCAGATGGTGTGCATCAAGAGGCTTCCAACAGAGCACTGGCTAGAAGCTAAAGCTGCCCTAAAGATAACGTGCAATCTGAAATTGGAGACTGCGCAAAGATGCCACCTGCTCTGCCCTGCAACGTAAGCCAGCCTCTGGACTGGAGCCAATTCCAGGGGCAGAGATTACTGCAGCTTGTTCACACATACACACATATGTGATGGAATGCATTTTTTTCCTAGTGCAGAGCTGTTATTCCAGAACACACAGGGCCAGTGTTTTTTTTTTTTTTCCCCACCCACTTTGCCCTAGGTAGGTGCCATGCAGTCTGGAGAAATGAAAAAGGATGAGGAAAATCCATGCCTTCTTAAGAATTCTTTTTAAACAAGTTTAACTCCCTTCACTGCCTTAAGCAGCAGATTCAAGTCAGGATGATTATGTGCTATTTTACCATCAAGACCAAGCTAACAAATATATTCAGAAGGGACAGGATTGCTGTTTCCCCTATAGCAGGGCTGTCCCATATAAAGCAATCCAATGTTAAGAGCACCCTCATCCTTTGAAATTCAAAAATAAGAATCTCTGTTCATGAACTCTTTAAATAGGGCATCTTGGCCTATACCCACAAGCTTCTGATACAAGGAACTGTTTGCACCTCCATATCCAGACTGCAATTTTAACTACAACCTTACTGGTCAAAAAGGTAAATTAATTCATGGCACCTGTAGCCAAGTTATTTGTTTCACGTAGCTTTTTCAGCCATTGGTGTAGTCTACTCCATTTCTATCTCTCCCTGCTACCTCGAGCAGTTACAGGAAAATCTTGCAGCTTTCTTTGCAGCCCTAGGAGCAGAGCTCCTCATGAACATCCATAAACTGATCTGAACACTGCCAACTTGCCTGGTCCTGGAAAAGGGGCTGTCAAGCCACCCCCTGCAAGATCCTGCAAGACAAATTGGCATGAACTGTTCTGACCCACTGGATCAAATCTGAATTTTAAGAAAGCTTCCACTTCACAACACATAACTAAGTGGTTGTTTCCACTTCTGATATAAAAAACCCTACAGTCACCTGCCTCTCATGATCATTATGCATGTTTATCCAGGTCAGCTATTTCCTACTCTACTGAATAAACAAATAACTGAGATTTTTGCTTTCCATCTAGCAATCTCAAAATGGTGACATGAGCAGATGCTCAAAGATGTCATCCCTGAATGCATACCTATGTTTGTTAATCCATCGGCTAGAAGTCACAGCTTTGAGTAACACCTCTGGAGAAATCAAGTGTAATCCAAGCAAGATTTAGTTTGAATTTTGGACCGCTGGGGTAATAGAGATGACCAAGGAGAAAAAAAAATCATCATGATCTGAGCTAAATTATTATTGAACTGAACACACCTCTCTTTTATAGAGGAAGATGAGCATGTCAGCATGGTAATTATTACCTGACAGATCTAATTCACACGGAAATCAGCTGCAAGTCTCAGAGAATTGCAACACACTGGCCTGAAGAAAATAGCAAGCAAATGCTTTAAGTATTCATATAAAGTGTAGTCAATGTATATACTGAGCAATGCTTCTAAGGAAGGCCATTCTAAAAGTCACTTAAAATCATCACTCCACTGCTAAGGGCTGGTCCTGTGAAGGTCATCCAAACTTCAGTGCAACTTCAGTTGCTCCCTGGAGCATCCTGCAATACATGCTGAAATCCTGTAGTTTTGGCTTCCTCCAGGAAACAGCAGCTGCCTCATTTTGGACAACAACAGGTCGTTAAGGTTTTCACAAACAATTTCAATAAATTTGAGAGGCCAGTGGTGTTTGCATGTGTGAAGGTGATGGGAGCAGCATGTCAACTTGTACCTTGCTGGCTGGCAGTCTCCCAAGTTGCAGATCTCAGGAAAAGACACTGAAGTGTCAGATAGCTTTCCTTCTGCAGCTTCCCACCCCATTAAAATGCTCTGCAAAGGTGTAATGTTTGAACAGGGGCAAAGCACCACCTCTTGAATCTTTACATCACTCACTCTTGCTTTAATGTCATTTGATTACATACTGCTGTATAAAAGTCAGACACATTTGCCTGCCTGCATTGCAGAGTGAAGACACTTAAGAGATACATGGCATAATCTTTAAGGAGCTTTACCCAACTATTAAACTGCAGAAAAATGTTCTGTTGTCACTTCCAGCTGAAACTATGAGAGGATCATTTTAACAGTCTCAAAGCTGCTTATTACTGCTGAAGAGATAGAAAAAAAAAACAGGCATATCTTAGGGAGAGCAAGATCCAACAGTGTAAAGACACAAACTCCTGACATGGAGGACAGCTGCACAAAACAAAATTAGCAATGCTTTCACTGGTCAGAGCACATACTGAAATAATAACCAGGAACCCAGAGTGATGATATTAGGCTTTTGTTATATGACCTTGTCAGAACTTCCCCTAGCTGGAAAGAGTCCTGCAGCTTTGTTCTTTCATTTCACCCCTACAGCCAAGTATCACTTAGATGCATCTATTTTCCCAGCATGTCATTTTAAGAAGTTGAAATTTTATTCAATACATTAAGTTGCTCATCTGTTTGAAGAAAAAAAGAGCCTCTATCTAAACTTGTCGATAGCATATCTAAACAGTAAGTAAAATTACTGTACTGAGAAAGCATTTCATTACCAGCCATTCAGACCACATCTTTGTTAGGAAACTGCGATGAATAGCACATTTATACTACAGGCTTCCTGTGTTCTCAATTATGATTTGCCCACAATATCCACACTCAACCTTCCTGTCCACTTTTGCAAAGGCTACATTTGCTACAGGATCAGGTGAAGTTCCTATTTGTTTTCAGGCAGAATTTCTAAACATACACATTTGCATTACAAGTCCTGTAAAAACCCAGGCACAGGTCTGAGGGCCTGTACATTTGGTCTATGGTATCCTCATATGCTAAGCTACTTAGTGCTTACATAGTTAATATTTATCTCCTTCCTTCTATAAGAGCTATTGCATTGCAATTGTCATGTAAGGCATCTCCCATCATAGTACAGTTACCCAAGTAACAACCTGGAGCAGCAGCTAAGTTATCATCCCCCTGTACTGGAAAGGCTCAGAGCAGTGTTTGAAAAATGCTAGAAGGAAAGCATCTCAGAAAGGTTAGCAGAAGTCAGGATCAGTTCTGATCAAGGAAGAGCCTAGGACAACCACTGTAGGTACAACACTTCTACACTGAAGTTTAAGGAGCTTGAACTGTTCTCAGCACCACAGCAGGTTCCTAGTCCTGCCAAACAGGCCAACACAAGCAACTGCATCTAAAGAAAGCATCATTTCTGGGCCATGATTGGCCTAGACAGCAACATGATGCAGGAACAGACTTCCTTTACTAGCAGCTTGTTTTATCACCTTTTCTTCAGCCTTCCAAGTGTATGTGCTGCCTGTCTAACTATATAATTAGACCTTATCCTGCTAAGCACTATATGGCCATGAGCCACTGAGTGATACTCCTCAGTGGTCAGAAAGCAAAAAGCAGAAGGTCTTGTCCAAAGGTCAGCTCCTATTTGCTACCACCTGCCTCTCTCAGCAGGTGCTCACAGCCCTGCCTTTTCCTCAGCAAAAACCAGCAGAATAGAGAAGGCTTTTCTTGTCTTCTACTACTCACACGCACCTTGTAGCAAATGAATCCCGGGAACTGAGGTCCCACTGTAGGCTTCAGCAGGGTTTGGGGAACCTGTTTCTCAAGGACAAGTTTCCAGAGACACTGAGCACATTCACCATTTGTTAAATATAGATATCTAAACCAACTGGCTCTCCAGCTGGCCCACCTCCAAGTTTGACCACAGCACTCTGGAGCTGATGTATCCCAGATAACAGCAAGTTCTGCCATTTCCACAGCCTCCTGATCCTTACCAGGAAGAGCATTTTCTCTTTTTTTTTAAAAACAGTTTCCATACCCACTGTGCCAACATCAGGGTTTGATCCTAACCTCATGGCACTGACTCTACACCTGCTTAAAGCACAGCAGTCTAAGGCAAGACTTTTACCAAGTGCCTTCATTCTGCAGCAATTAATTTCTCCCTCAGGACATCCACCCATTTCCTAGGATCAGAAGATCTTCTAGAGCTGTTTTCAGTCATCTGCCTCCTCCCTACACACATCCTGAATGCAACACAAATGCAATCATGAGCAGGAACACTTGGATGCACCATCCCAGCCTTGCTCCCAGCTGGAAATGCACAGCAAGGAGCAGACAGACCTGAACTCGGTGATGAGCCCTCAGTGCCTTTCCAAGCCTCATCACAGACAAGGAAGTCCTTACACCAACTTGGTACAGAAATCATGGTGCTCTTAATATTCTTGCAGAAGACCTATGGAGAACTCAGTGCTTGGTAATTGTAGCTATATTGTCCTGGGTACACAGACATCAGTCACACAGGTCTCCACTTGGAGATCTGTAGATGTGCTTTGCAGGCTTAAGTCACAGGGATTCTGCATACTTAACGCAGATACCTTGAACACCCACAGAAGAAGGGAAAGTTTCCAGCTTTCCTCTAAGATAACTTCCTGATTTTAAATCTCAGGTATACTGAATGCTTTTACTCTCCTGGATACAGTTTCTTTTTAATGATTTTTAGCTTATTGTGCTTAGGTGAAGAGAAGTACTCTAGGAAAAGCTGCTCCTTTAATAGTTTTGCTTGAGAGGATGCTATTGCAATGAATTATCTTTCTTTAGCCACAGCTGCCTCCCAATGGATTTCTTATGTTTCTTACAGGGAATTTAAGAGCAGTCTCTGAAGTCCCACAGAACTGACAAACTACTCATTTAGAGAGGCTCCATGCTGGGTGACTCCCAGAATCTCCTTTTCTTTACAAACAGCATTTCTTTTAAAAAGGTACAGAGTTTGTTTCCATATGCTCGTGATTTCTCAATACTGCTGTTCTTACAAACTAGTAAATGAATGCCTCCAGCTAGCACTAACATTTCTATCAATGTAACAGCCCAGCCCACAGGGATCTAATTTACTGAAACTGGTTAAGTGCTACACAAACATCATCTAGAGAGATTAATTGGCTGTTAAAGTTTGATTGCTTTGCAATCCCTTGGTCATGGTTGGAAAATGAAAAAGTGATCTTTTGTCATTACGTAAATACCTTAAGGTATAGAATATATGCAGGGCTTTGTTTACATTTTCTAAACACAGCAAGTCTTCAGTGGGTAGCAGAGCTATGACCCATTTATTTCTACTGAAGTTTATTTAGTATATTCATTATGAATGACATTTTCCTGAAGTTTATTTAGAAGTAAAGTCTTTCCAGGCTGTAATTAATCCAAATTAAAACACATTTATGCTGATCATTACAGCAATTTGTTGCAGACAAGTTTCCATTTGAACATTTCCCAAAGTCTGTATTACTGTACTCTGAATCTCCAATTTCCGAAGTGCAACTTTCCATTTCCCCTATAAATAGCACAAACCAGATACCCCTGCTCTTGTATTTTTTTTACTCAGAGGTTCCCTGAAGTTCTGTGGTAATTTAGTATCACTCTACTTACTCACTTCTCTTCATTTCCAGTCTGAAACTCTTGCTTAACCATCAGCTTCGTAACTTTAGCTTTCTCAGGGGGAAAGCCTTAATCAAATATTAGGAAGTCTGCAGAAGAACTCAAAGCTCTGTTCACAGTCCATGCTAAAAGACAAGGTGAGGAATGAGAACTGGAGACACCAGCCAAATGAGTTGTCAGTGAGTCCATTTCATACAACTTGAGCAATTAAAACTAAACTATTTCCATAGCACAGTTCCATGGACACAAAAAAACACTTCTTTTCCTTGACAAACTTTCATCATTTATACACATACTACCTCACTGACAACACATCTACAATGATACACTGAAACCTACAGGCATGCCCAAAGGGATGGATGCCCTCATTATTATTTGTATCAACACTAAGGATGATTCAAGTAAGAATCACAAACACGTAGACATTGGAGTTAGAATGAGGTTAAGAACAGAATGGAATTGGCAAAATTACTATTAGCAACATGCATAAGAAATGACATTCACTGTGTTCCAGATACAGGAGAATATGCAGGTTTTCCATGTAGCAGGAAAACCCTTTTCTTTCTCAGGCTCAGGAAATTTGATCAGGAATCAGATGCATTGCATATGAAACCCTCAGCATACCACATTCAATTTCTCTTCTACTGATATGTGAATAAATGCCCGTAATAGTTCCGCATCTGGATTGCATGCAAAGCTGTAATGCAGAGAGGAAGGAGAACTGAGAACCATAGCTGACAGTTCATATAAAATGGTTATGAAATAGACTCCAAGGCAGGGGCTCTACTTCTGCACCAAAATGAAATATTTAAACGATTTGAAGATAGCAACACATTTGTAGTCTGCACAGATAAGAAATAAGCACAGAAATCCACTCTACACACGCAAATACTTAGTTGCACAATGCATATGCCAGCCCATTTACCACAGAACTTGCACAGCTCTGAAGGAAGAAAATCCCAAAAAACATTTTATTCAGCTGGTGAAAAACCCAGCTGGTATAGGAAAATAGGTATAGGAAAAGTAATGGAAATATACGCATATAGATAGATCAATTCCATGCATTAGCAGAAGCTCTGAAATTATCAGCACAGAAAAAGTGCTCAGATACCATGGTGATGAACACATTATAAAAACAGAGTGCCAGCTTATCCAGAAAAGGTGCAATCCTCTAATACATAAGTCCATCAAATGGGCATAATTTTCTCCACAAAAAAAAAACCAAGGTACATGGGTCAGCAGAGAAGGTACTAGGTACTTTGGGAGGTCCTAGGTGCCTCACTTGCCATGTTGAACTTGATTTTGGCCATTGTATAGGAACTTTGAAAAAAAACAGGAAATGTGACATTTGGAAACCAAAGTTTTCCCAAGCTAGATGTAATTATTAACCCTGAAATTGTTTGAAAAGACAACTACATTGACAGACACACATCCCCTTTCCCACCTCCTTGCTCCTGCCTGCATAGCTCTGCAGAGTCTGGAGAGCCTTCCACACACCCACAAACACTCAGTCCAAGAGATACCACCTGAATCCAAAAGACTGCCACTGGATTTGGTAGCTGAGGGATGCTTTAGGCCAAGGCTAAGAGAGGAAAAGGAAATGCACTGTTCAGAGAAGCAGTTAGCTATCATCTGCCACACAGAGCTGACAAAGAGCTGCCTGGGCAGCTGTATTGGTAGCCTGAATTTGCGCACCTCAATGTGGGTGAACACACCAAACACTGCTCAGAATTATTTAAAGGTAGCATACAGCTGGTTTGGATCATGCTTGTATAGAATAGCCTGCTCAAAACCTCAGCTTGCTTCTCCCATTGAGATTACATTCTCCAGTCATTGCCGTATCTAAATGAAGTGGTTTCAAAATAGGCACCTATATCACTTAGGGAAAAAACAACCACACTTTAAAAGAAGCAATAAAACTGTCTCCTTTCTGCAGCAAAAAGGAGACTAGCTTCCTCATGCCTACCAACATCTCCAAGATTTATGGTGTCAGTTGGATTCACCTCCCTCGCATCCCATTAAGGGTGGCTATTTCCTGTCAAAGATACACTGAGCAGAGCTGCCCTGCGCTCCTGCCCCAAAATGCAGACTCCAAGAAAGGCAGACCCCTTATTGACACCACATCCTCTGCACTGACGCTGTTTGCCTTCTTTACTGCAGCTGTACATGTTGGGATCAGCACTTCAGCGATTTTTATGTTCACTTGAAAGTGTCTTTCCTGGGCAGCACACTCTGCAATCTCACCCATAATATATGAGGTTTTAACTGTTTCCTTTTAGGCCTTTTTTTTTTCTTAGCCTATTTATAGCTTCCTAACTGACTGCATTTTGCAATTTATGAGCAACTTAAATGACCTGAATCTCCTGTATCTAATTGTAGTGGGAGAGGCCTCATTATTTGTCATGCCTTTCCCCAATCCCTCGCTTTGAAATCCTTGCTTTGTGTCACATTGTCAGAGGTGATTACAGCACAAATAGAGCCTGCACTAAAAACCACAGATCTTGTGTTATGGGCTCTTCCCGGCCTGTAGGGATTATTGATGGTTGATTTGGCTCAGGAAGCCAAATTCAAGAGTCATGTCTCCCCCAGAATATCATCTGGGGGAGATTTTAAGCAGAGGCAAGACTTCCTCTCTCTAGTGCCTATCAAGAACAATAGGATGCATGTGACAGAAGAGCTACCAGCATTTTGCAATGCCCAGCATCACTTCAATGCAACTTTCTTCAGAACTTTAGTGGTTGTGGAAGGATTTTACTATTATTTTTGGCTTTTCATCCTCCTCCACAACTCACCAAGAGAACTGGTCTATGCTTCAGCAGGTAAACAGTTAATCGTGACATTTTTCCAAGTGTTTTCTCATTTGGTCCATTAAAATTCACTTCAAATTTAAAACAACTTCTAAGACTTTCCACATGAATGACATCAAACAGTGCAGCCTAATGTTTTCCAGTATGTTACTTGACCCTCTCAAGTGAAGGCATTATATGTTAGTCACATTCTAGACCTCAGGAATCTCAAACTGAGCACTTTCATTATTTTTATTTATTTGTTTTAAAGTCTGGTTAGAGCTACAAAAGCTTTTAATCTTTATTTCCCCACATAATACTGGTGGGTACCGGTTCTGTTTGCTACATATTAATTGCTGTTTCTGTTACTTGGAAACAAACTCTGTTGTGTCTCAGGTAAAAATAACCTTTGCACTTTTACCATATAGTTAATGCATCTGCAAACCTTCCATCACAAGTAAAAATAATTTATTCTTATTTTTCAATCATTGCTTTCTCACTGGAGCTACTAGACTGCCTTGCACTATACTTTGGGCTTCTAAATCCAAAGTACTAAGAGAAAATATTCCATCTCTATAGGCAACTCAGTGAGGGGCTCTCTCAGTCCCTCTATAGAACAGCATCCATTGCTAGGAATCTTGTGGCAGTGATTCAGTTGGAGCCATATACTAGATATTTTCATAAACCACGCTATGAAATAAATCTTCCTCAACGCCTTTAGGTTTTTCTTCAAAGTTCGGAGAAAGAAAAAGGTCAGTCTTAAAAGAACATGAGTGTTTTTTACTTTCACGTGTCCTAATTTGCATATTACTTTCCTTCCACGATTTTTAGTCGAATGCCTAGATTCATGCAATCAGAGCCATGCAAAACTTGAGATATTTTCAACTCTGAGCCTATCCCTACTACGTGGCATTTGATACACAATATACAGCACATAAATGTGGAAGCACTTAACAGCCTTCCACCTCTCTACATTTAAAATATTTTTTAAAAGTTCAATTTCAGCAGAAAAACACAACAATAAGCATCATCCCCTATTTCATTCCTTCTCAGCTAACTCACCTTTGACTTTTCAATACAAGGACAGTAACATTACTCAACTATTCTAGAATATCCACAAGGACAGTGGATATTGTCCACTTGGTTCATTTTTTTAACTAATCCTTACAAAGGCCAAAACCCAACAATTAATGCACACAGTCCTCGTCGTCAGTCACTGGGTACCTGACCTCCCCTAGTCAGTATCTCTAAACAGAGCAAAATGCTAACTAATAATTGACATCAACACTTGGACTGTCTGAAGGTCATCTCTTTTCTCATCAAGAGAAAAACCACGACTTTAGGGTAAAGAGTTCGTAAGCTCATTCTTTGCATAACAAATTTGAGATGTTTATAGAAATACCTAAACATTCAAGAAATCTGTCATTTCAATACAAGCTTTCCAATGTAGCCCTAGCAGTGCTGGGATTTAAATTTTAACAGTAACCAGCTATGTTCATCAACTTCTATGGCAAATAGTCATGGTGCTCTCCTTAAAGTATTTATCCCTGCAAGCAGCAAGTAATTGCCCATTACCACAGCCTTAATATTATAGTATTTCTTGTCATTCCTGAAGGAATTGCTGTAATATATATGGCACTGTATTCACGTGGCATGGGCAGGAGCACAGAGCCCCAGTGCAGTCTTCCAGGCAATTTCATCTCTGCCGTTATTATCTTGTTTTCACTAGACAGTAGTAAGTGACTGACTCTGGTATTATAATGTCTAATTTATTCACATCAGCTTTACTGAATACTGCACAACCCCACTGATGTGTCATTTTGGAGGATCCGCGTCTGTATTAGCCCTGGGTACTTTTCAATTACCTGTTCTCAGAATCAACATTAAAAAGAATGAAATGAGAAGACAAATAAAACAAAGGAATAAAACTGGTCATCAAGACCAAATTTTACAACAATTCTAGATCACAGAGCAAAGGCCCTTCCTTCAAGTGACAGCTGTAAGTTCTTCAAGAAGAGTTAAATGACATTTAAATTTATTCAAAAGAAGGTTAATTCAACTATGATGTCTGGCTAATTTATTTTCCTTCCTTTCGTAGAGAAGGGGAAAAATTCTGAAATGAATCAAAACTTTTAAAGATCACTTTGTTCAAAACATTTGCTCATGTGTCTCAGTTTACAAAGGAAATGTTTGCATCACTTACACAAGTACAGTAATATTATAAGGGCATATTAATATTCCCATTATGAGTCTCGATACTTGAATATCACAGATGTTTCACATTACCCACAGAAAAACTTTGACTTTTAACAAATGGTTCAAGCTCTTTTTTCCACTTCTGCCATGCATCAAGAACTAAGAACATTTCAAAGTTTTTAAAAGGCCTTTTGACTGAAAATTGGAAGTGGTTAACATTCTGATGCAATTTTAACTACCATGTGAATATCTAATTGAGCAGTCTTCTCTTCTCTTAATGGACTGTTTCGAAGTGCTGTGTCCCCAAAGCTAATGACTTTGATTCAGCACCGCATCAGCCCACTTTTATAATACAACTAAGTCAGGTTATAGTTCTTGCCATTTTTAATTCTTGCAGTCCTATATTGAGATCTTTATAAAGCTTAACCATTTACCAATTTCCTCCAAGATATTCATCACATCTTCTCTGCACTATTTGTTATGGAGGAAGAAGAACAGAGACTTAAGACCTCTTTAGGAAGGGCATTAGATATCACCAAACCCAAATATTATTTAAATAAACCAATTTGACATTAATCATAGAATACAGATGAGCATACAACTTACAAAGACTCTGCATATAAGAAAGTCATACCCTTGCTACTAAACCATCAGTATTAAAAAAAGATTACTTTCTGCAGAAACATGGTGTGAATTTATGGGCTCAGAGTAATACAGCACAACTGTTCAGAAGGAAGTCAGTGCACACAAGATCCCATGGTTAGTGTTCTGATCTCCTCATGAAGATCTGCAGCATCTCAGCATCTTGCCATTGCTGGTTCATAAACACATCATGCTTCCATAAATACGAAATTCACAGGGACCCAGCTGATGTCAGTGAGTGTTCATCACTTGGCTTTGAATCTGTCCCATTGATAGGTCTGAAGAACACTGAGCACAGCAGACACATTAGTCCCTCAAATTTAAAGAGGGCATGCTGGGAGAGAGACAGAATTTACCTAGCACTGACTTTTAAAACAAAGGCTAAAGGGAAGAGAAAGCCAGTAGCAGGACTTGGAATTGCCCAGAGACATACAAGAACCTAAATAACTGATTACAATGCTCAGGAACTGCACATCCTCACTCAGCTTACTGCAGTGTCAGAACTCTGCCCATCCTTTCACTGAACCATAATCATAGCTGGCCTGAATAAGGCGGCCTGTGGATGTACACAGTCTAAAGATCAAACTAGGTATTGCCTACAATCTTAATTATGTTCTGTAGAAACACTGTAGCCCAAAACCAAATGTCAAAGAATATATTTTTCTTCTAATGGCTCTGTCATGACTCTAGAAGTTTCTTCTATTAGGAAGACATTTCATATTCTATTATGAAGTGATCTATCCTATTCATCACATGTATTTAAATATTCATTAAATGCTGCCAACATTAATGCTGCGTGCAATAAAATGGAAAAGGAGAAAGACTGACAGGTAGCTGAAGTCTAACCAGATTGAAAGCATTACAAGATTTAGTTTATGCTGAAATTTTTAAGAGGGAATGAAAAGCTTTGTATTTTCTTAAGTGGGTTTAAATGTTGTTTGTCTTTCTGTGTTCAGGGAATGGGGTCAGAAGTGGAATCATCTGTTTATTCTGAGTCACAACAGTGTATTTTTGCTTACACTTTTCCTGGGAAATGCTGAAGCCAGAGTCCATTTAAAAACAATCTTTATTATATTCACTTAAGACACTATAATTATTTCACCTACCCCAAAACAAGTTTTGTATTTCTTACACGTCTGCCAGCTTCCTCTGAACTCAGCCATTGCCACCGCTGTTGGTTTCAACACCACAATCCCAGAGCAGCGGCAGCAGAGCCCACAAAGAAACATGGTCCTGAATGAGTCAACAGGCATGGGTCAAAGGTCTGCAAGCAACGTCATGCTCCAAGCCTCAGAGGTTCACTTTTCATTTGCACCAGTATTTCTATTTTTGCTATGTGGCAAAAATACCCAGAGGCATTGGTTGGAGGGGTTTTTAATCTATGATTTGTTTAACTTCAAAACAATAAATAAAAAATAAAAATCAATTAGAGCAGCCAGGAAGAGAGAGAGCTGCTTTTGTTGGCTGGAAATGAAGGAGTCTAATATATCCTTTCATAAACAAACCTCCTCTATACTAGATTTTCTTGTAAGAACAGGCAGGCTTCGAAAGACATTTGGAGGTTTAGTTCAGGATAGGAACCCTGAAAATTCAGTTCTCTGCAAAACAGAGCCGGAAGTCTTGTGAACAGCTTGAGTGAAATTTCTAGTACTTCCCATGTCTGCTCAAGCAGTACTGTGAAAACCACCTCTCAGGCTGCTTTTCAGGAAACTGGCCATTTTCTGCTGAACCAGCCAGAAGCCGTTAAGTTCAATACATAAAATGACAAAAAGAGAAGTTGGCTGCCCTCAAAGGTAAACAGAGGTCAAAGGGGAGCTTGGCACACAGTTCTTTTTTTGTTACAGAAGTGCCCTTAAAAAAAAAAAGCTGTTCTATGCATATTCTGCTCAAATTAAAAGAAATAATTTACATATAGTTTAATAACTCATCTGTTCATCTTTCAGAAATAATGGAGTAGATGAGATTTTTGGCAGGAGTACTAGCAGATCTGAATTCTTTCAAGGAAAAAACAGAAAAGATGATTTGTATGTCTAATAAAAATGAAACCATAATGCTCAGTTTCAATTTGACCAATTGTATACAGACTCTCCAAATTAACAAAAATGAACCTCAGATTCTATTCGGCAAACAAGCCATACATCTGAGAAAATCACAAGTTCTCAACAAGCAATGATAACAGGTTAAAACGCAGTGAATAAATCACTTCCAGAATCCAGAAAAGATTCTGAAGGCTCTCTCATCCAAATAGGATTGCTATTCCTTGACTGACAGTGCTACATCTTCTGCAGTTGTAACAGCTCCTGTGTTTAGACATTCAAGAAGGGGGCTGGGCATACTTACAGCAATGGGAAAGAAAGACAAATAAGATATTCTTTCAAAAGCCCTGACTGACAGACCACCTTCACAGGCCTCAATACAAAATCCACTGAATGAGCAGAGGTGCTCAAAACTAGTATTTGCAAGCCTAAAGTTTTTGAGCATGTAGATGGAGTTAACAAAACTGCTGGGACTCAGCCACTAAGTACAGCTTCCCCTCTTTTCCTTCTCACCCTGCAGACAATCTCATTTTAATTACCGCCTAACACTCCACATATCTTCAATCCTCACTGTATTCTTCATTGTTCTCTTTTCCAGCCTCTTTCTCACCCCAAGGCAAGACTGAGAAGGCAAGGACTGTCAGAGAAACGGAAGGAAAATTTGGAGGGGAAACCATTCCCCAGCAGCCTGGAACTGAACAGAACAGGTTTTCAGAAATCCCCTGCCTTCTCATCTCAGACAGTGCCAGAGCAAATAGCCAGAGAAAGCAAACACCTGAGCCCACGGCCAGGCTCCCCCTCACACACCCCACCGGCCTCTGCTTGCTGGTGGATCCGATCAGACATGTTCCTAGCTCCAAGGGATCCCTGAGTGATAGATTTTACATCTCAACCTTCCAAAAGAAAGCTGAGGGGTAATCAATCACAAGTGTTATTCATTATCAGTCCTAAGAGCTGCTTATGGTGCTATTGGCTGGAGGTGGATTTTAATTTCATCACCCACTGGATATCTGTCTGCCACCTCTATTAATCCCCAGGCTGATCAGAGCAATCTAGCTATACCTATGGCCCAGAGAGATTTTGGAACAATGCAAGTCAAAACACCCTTGCCTTGGAAAAACATTAAGAATAGATACTTTGATTGCACTTAGAAAAGGAGGCATGCTTTGACCCAGACAAGTCCAGGCTAGATTGCCCATGACCTTGACTAATCTTTTCTTGGCGTGGTTTTTTTTTTTGTGCATCATCTCCCTTGAGCACAGCACATGCAGCACTCCCAGTTCCTAATGCAGCTTTCCCCCCCCCCCGGCATGCTGAGAAGAAGAGTTTGAAGCTAGGTTTTCATTTAAGGGGAAGGGAGGACTAGAAGTTTAGATATTCAGAGTAAGTCTGGGGAGGAAGGAGAAGAGTGAAAATTGGAAGGTTCTGGTTGTATAAGAACAACGAATAAGTTCCCAGAGGGAAGACTAGAACAAGAAAGAGTGATGACACTAGGAAGGAGGAAACACTGGGATAGCAATCACGTCCAGAAAAAGCTCTGTATTTCAGAAGTCAGTCAATGAAGATTCCTCCTGGAAGGAATGGTGCTGAGACTTCATCACGCAGCAGTATTAGCCTCTGGCTTCGCACCTTCCTGACCTGCCCCACAAGATCACTTACAATCATTGGTTGATCTGGCTCTGTAAGCATTTCAGTCCTTAGAATTAATTTGTTGTTCACTCTTTCTTAGACAAGCTCCCAATATATTTTTGCTGAATCTACATCTATTTTGTGACTTAATGTGTATATGTTAAACCACAGAGACATGTGACCTAAGCAGTGCCTGCCATACAACAGGATGCAGCAGCACTTAGATCATCCAGGTCAATTAAACAAGGAAGAACTGGATATACAGTGCTCCAAAGACTTCAGCTAAGGCATAACAGGCTGCCCTAGCCAAAACCCCTCATCCCTGCCCTAGAGCTATACTTCATCAGATACCTTAATTCACATTTATGCAGCAACTTTTATCCTATGATCCTGAAAACCTCTTACAGACCGTACATACAGAATAAGTCATGCATACATGCATGCAACTCAACAGATGCAGCCACACTAAAGTCAAAAGTAATATTACATTTTCAATTCTTGGTGAAATCTGAAGACATGCCCTTTTTTAAAACAGATTTCTTCCTTTAACCAAAGAAACACCACACACGAAGTCGTATGAATTTCCTTATACAGGAATGAGGTCCTAATTGTTGCTTAGCTTTGCTAGTTCCTACAATCACCAGGAAAAGATTAAAGCAAGAGTAGATATTGGTTCCTTGTCCTGTTTACAGTAATCAGCTCAAACAAAGTAACTTGAGTCACTTACATCATTAGAAGGTGCATATGGTTACATTTTTCTCATTAAGTTTGCACAGAAGAAAGGAGATAGATGCCTGCAGACAGAACTCCCTGTAAACAACTGTTAGTCTGATGAATTAAGGAAGTCTAAGAAGAATGCTGTGCCTGCCTACCAATGCAATGCACCTTTTCTGAGGATTCATATTCGAGTTGTTCCCAATGACAAGTATGAGTAGGGTGGCAGTGCAGATCTAAGAGCAATGCAGAGAAACAGCAAGCTAAGCTTCACATGGATCAGCAGCCTTATATTTATCAGCAGCTGAAGATTTTTGTGGCGCAGCCAAGTGGCCAGTAAGTGAAAATCACCACCTACCAGCCTCTCCACTGCAAAGTATGTTTATCCTGAAAGCTGGATACTAAATTCATTTTCCAGGAGAGCCTTAACATAGAGAGCAAGTAACACTAAACATACTCCATCCTGCTGGCATTCCTTTCATCCCATAGGATAAAGCAAATATAATTTAAATCAAAACTCTATGCATTAAGTGTCCAGATGTTTGATTATTCCTGTCATTGGTTAGAAGGAAACTGAGCCAGGGAATCGGGATGAATAGCATGAGGATGAGTGGGCACCATTTCAAAAAGTCTGTGCTTTAAATCCATTAGTATTCAAGAGGTTTAAGTGCCATGACACTCAATTCATTTTATCACAATAACGAAATAGCTTGTTCTGCCATTTTAAGTCAGATAATCAAGGATGTAAGCATTTTACCTCAAAAAGCTTGCACACCTACACCACCAGTTGGTAATTACAAGTGTGCAATAGTACCTAAATATTTCTTTAAACCAAAAGCTTTTCCCTCCTCTGGCTCAGCATTAATTACTGAAAATTAAAGACGTGTTATTTCCTCAAAAAAAGTCATTGACAATTATGGTACCTTGCAAAAAGGCTGGGCATTTGAAGCACAAATCTCTGTTCAAGAGAAAGAAAAGCAGAAGAGTTCACAAACTTCTCTGTATGAATCATTCACAGAACTCTGGAATTACAACCACAAAGAGGTGTTTTGGTGTAATCACCCTATCAGCCCAATCTGAATGTCAAAAAGAGAAAGCTGAAAAGTTCAGGTTCAAATCTGGCCAGTTTACAGGCTGCGTTATAAAATGTCTTCACCTTTATTGTAAAGAACCTCAAAGCTCATTACTGTTTTTTTTTCTTCCTGTAAATAATCCATTTCACCCCTTTGCCAAGAAGCAGCCAACTTAAAAGTGGAATTTGGCAGCTTGTTCCTAACACATAACTATATTGAGGCAGAACATGCCATACACAACCAGATCTAAAGGGGAAAAACTCAGTCATTCACATGAGATTTTGAGCAAGATGAGGGCTAGCTTAATTCTCCTCCTAGAGCAGAAAAATCCCTTGAGTTCAGAATGAATGACAGGAGAGGTTTTTTTGATCTGTGCAATGCTGGCAAGGCACAGCCTTGCCTAAACGCAATGCCTGGACACTGGCTTGCTCCCAAGCCTGTGAACAACATCACAGGCTGAAGACATAGAAGAGCTCTTATTTTCTGTAGCAATTCCATGTAGTTCCTGCTTTCCAAGGATGATTTATAGAAAAAGTTTATGCCAGCTTTTCTTCTCTGCTTATAATCCCCAAATTGTTCTGAATTCATCCAGCTGCTTGCTTACATGCAAGATTACCAGGAATACTTAATTTTATTTCACCCAGTTGCAAATTAAAGTCTGATCAGCACTTCTACTGAACTTCAACGTTTGAGAAATCTTTTTCCAATCACTAAATAGCAATAAATAACAGGAATACTGTTACTCCAACCATTAATATTTTCATAGAGAGAGTTTCCATTTACCTAGATTAATCATGTTAAAGAGATTAAAGGAATGGTATTTCTGCATCACTTCCCTGGGCACCTTGCATTCCTCTTCCATTGAATCCCTTTACAATACTTTTTAAATTACTACCAATTTAAAGAGCAAATGTTGCTCTGAGTATAACCAGGAGAGTTACCGGTAATTCCTTTCCAACAGCAGTTGTCAAAGATGTTTGATCTTGAACAGTAATTGCCACTACAAGTTTAGCAAAGTGATTTACAGTCAAACTTTGTAACTCTACATACTCCATTCTTAGACACTCGTTGCAGCAACCAGCATGATCTTAAGTGTCTTGCCACAGAAATTGTTTTCTAAAAACCTGAGAGGATTCCACCACTCAGTAACAGCAGTAATAGTCCTCAGACATCTCAACTTGCTAGATTGATTTTTTCGGTGCTAACTTTGCTGAAGGCTACTTTGCAGTCTTTAGCTTGGTGTCTACACATGCCAAGCACTTCTCAGCAGCATTTTTCTACTTCCCAACACCATGAAAAACTGCCAAATTATATTAAATTCCTGTACTATAGTAATCCAAACCCTTCAACCAGCCCACCACCCTTTCCTTACTCCCCCCCTTTTAAAAAAAATAAATAAAAACGTTAAGAGAATTGTTTTCTCTCAAAAATCACACTTTTCAAACATCCATGACAAGACTTGAAGTGTTTTAGAACTGAAAGTCTAAGACTGGTTTACAACCACTAACTTGTTTTTTTCCTCCAACTTCCTACATTCAACTGATCTATCAAAATTTTCATTCCGTTTGACAGGGCTGATCAAACTTTAGAATCAGTTTTTAGCAAATGCTTTCACCAGTACAAGTGCTGGCTTTGCTGCTTCGTTGTTTGTTAGTACAATGGTGACTCAATCATTAGATACTCAAAGTATTTCCAAATGAGAGAAGTTCTACAAATATCAGTATTCCACAAGAGGCAGCACTTAACGGAAACTATCTTGTAATGCTTTGCACGATTTATTTGTAACTAGTCATTTAGCTTTCAAAAGATAAAATAGAAGCCAAGCAGTAAAAAAGAAAAATCTCTGCTGTCCATCTAGAAATAACTCCTAAGCTGCATGAGCCAAGTGGCTAAGCATTCACCACAGAGTGAAGAGAACAGTTACCAAGCACTCCATGCTGGAAATTAATAAAATGTATTTAATAAAGCTGTGAATTAGCAGTCAACTTTCATTTGAGATTAGAAAATGGGAGCATTTGCCAGCTCTGGTCATGGCCTGCATCACCCTTGAGGGAAAGCTGACCAAAATGTCACCCAAGCTTCTCTAAATTCCAGTATGTTATAGTACTATCTTCAGTAAAACACACAAATAGTACCAGTGCTCCATTCACAGCTCTCTACACAGCTGACTATTATGAGTAAGAAGAACATTTTCTTCCCTGCTGACCATGACGTTTTACAGGAAAAGCTCCAGTGCTCCCTTAGCCTGTATATTCTGAAGTCCAGTGCTGCTCTCAATTAGGCCAGGACAGAAGGCTTGTAATAACTCAGTCTTTAACTGGATTTAGGCTATTTCCTGCCTTTTTTTTTTTTATTCAAGGCCAAGCAGGCCTGTGTTTTAATGCAGCAGCAGTCCTCCTGGCAGACCCACTAATGAATCAGCAGAAGCCCATCCATCCGAGTAAATTTCAGAACCATTTGACACCGATTTAAACATCTCCCTCTAGTCCTGAGCCACATTTTATCTAAGACATTCTTCAAACACTTCTTTCCAGCATTACCAAGTGGGCACATTGCACTGCATTTTAAAACGAGACCATACCTCTGCCCATGACAGAAGGGCACTGATGATGGACACAAAACTTAGGTAGTGTTAAAGACCATTTGCTCTCTTAATCAGAAAAGCTCTCAGATGCGTCAAGCAAAGAACTAGAAAGAATGAGGCAATTCAGAAGGCAAAGCGGTAAGCAGAGGAACTGGATACACTGACAAAGCAGAACCAGGCAATTCAAATTATTTTCAAGTATTTTTTTGTTTCTTTACCAATGAAAAGTACACAAACAGGAAAAAAAAAGAAACTCAACATGTTTTCCCTTTTCCTAAAAACCAGCACCAAGCTACAGACTTTCTCCTTTTAATACTGTTATCCGACAGGTAACTGCAGTGTGAAGGAAGAAAAGATGAATGGGGGGCTAAGCACTGACTTATATTAGGAAGATTATCAATAACATTTGCACAGAGGTAGAAATAGATAACCGCACGATGAATGTCAACTAGAAATAGCAAAGACGGTGCAAATGACATCTTGATTTCATCAGTCTGTTATTATATCAGCCCTTGGCCACTACCAGGCAACAGTTTTTCCTCTGGAAATTGCAAATTTGCACTTTTGGTGTATGCATGGTGGACAGAGGAGACAGAAGATAATCTAGTTATGTTTAAGAGATCATTTTGGTATTTCGCACAAATGTTTATTACTGTAATCCTAACTAAGGAATGAGATTTGTAATGAAGAAAGAACTGCTCTGTACTTCTTAAGTTACAGCTCACCACTTATCCTAAAAACAAGTTTTCCTGGAATAGAAGTAAAAAGACTTATGAACTGTTTATCTCTTTCAGAGCTTAAATCAGCAACATTATATCTTAAGCTGTAAATTATAGTAGCTATACTATCTGTTGTAGTCTCTTTCAATAACATATCATTGTTAACGGTCATCACCACTCTCCTCTTACTTTACATCTTATGTCTGGTGATAACGTTCGTTATAAAGAAGTAAATAAAGCCACAGAGCAGCCTGATCCGTCCTCCGCATAATTGCAGTAACCCATTACCTGCTTTACAACATGGTTTAGGTGGCCCCATCAGGGCCAAGGACCATATTGTCCTAGGTACTATGCAAACAAACCACTAAAGACAACCCTTTTCCCAAAGCATCTTAGTGTAAGCAAAAAGAAATCTAGAGACAGAATCAAGCTGGAAGTGACTCCTGCACAGAGGACAAAAAAAAGGGTCAAGATCTTCGGCAATTTTTCTTCCTTAGGTTAACTTTCTCTGTATTAAATGTAGCTTCTGTATCAAACGTAATTTTTTCTGTACTAAGTGTATTGAATATTAGAAGTTGTCACGTCTTCATATAGAGCCAGATAAAATAGCCTTATCTCATGTAACAAGAGCTAATAGAAAAAGATGAAAAATACAATTTTAAATGAACTCACCAATTGTTAATCCTAAAGTATAGTTTACCAATGGAGATTTATATGGCAGAAGCACAGCAGATACAGAGTTAGTACTAATGATCTTATATCTATAAGATAACAGAAGGTTTCCAATACTGACAGCGCCACTGAGTAGGTCAAAGAGTTGCCCCTGAATGTCAGACTTCCCCAAGAGGTGTTGCATGATATCTAAGGACATGTATCCCAAAAAAGCATTAAAACTGATACCCTCCCTTGGGCTCTGCCACATGACTGCCTTGGACCCTCTGAGCTCCCATGTACATTCCTCCCCAGAGACCTGTATAAGATCTCCTTAACAGCAGTGCACCCCTTCTGTCAGCCTTCACTGACCCCATGCCACAGACCCCATGTGAGAGAAACTGAAGATAACAGAAACCTAAAATAAATGATGTTAAGGTAGGAAAGATCTTTTCCAAGGTCATTAAACATTGTTATGAGATGACTAGCCCAAGGGCTCAGTACTGACAAGACTATAGATGGGCAAGTCGTTCTTCCTTCCACTTCTCAAATTCATCCCATGAGGACGGATCTAAAAATACCCTACATTTGTTATACAGACACAGATTAAACATTCTTACCCTGAATCTACAAGTAACCTAGTTGGTGGGACAGTTGTGTGAATAATTACAGACAATTTCATTGTAATTTCCTCCAAACAAGAATGTTAAGAAGTAATAGGAATGTTTTAAAAGAAAATAAGATAAGCCACATCTACAGTGAAAGTCTCTTAAATGTTTATTTTGACCTTTTTAATTAAAAGACTCAATTTTGCTAAAACTACAGAGGCCATAAGAAGAATAATCACTGAATCTGAGATTTGACTGCAGAAATATTAAATAGGAAACCAGTTTTCTCTTATTTGTGATATGGCAAAATCTTAATGGAAAGGTGAAAGACTGTTAGAAAGAAGCATGAGGTCAAGTGCTCAGAATGCAAATAACCCACCCAGACCTAGGAGTTTATATCCACAGTAACCACACTGAAATATCTGCCAAAGTTCAACTGCAGCTCAAGTTTCAGAGGAAAAAAATGCACAACAGAAGACATCCATTTAGACTTGAAAAGAGCAGCTCTAAAAGACGCAAGCGCAACATCTCACAACTAGAAACTGAATCTGCTTTAGTAAAGCACAGCTTTCCATGAATAATAAAGAAGTACCCTGATGTCCTATGAAATGTAGCTTAGTCATGAAGTCTATGCAAAACATTTGCTTACAACATAGCAATGCTTTTGAATTAAAAAAAGTGACAGCAATATTAAACTAACTGAGCTAAGGCAACTACATACTACACTGATAACCACAGGAAGCAAAACCGAAAGGACATTCTAAGAAATGAATGGGCTAAAAAATATTTTATTTCTTCATATTACCGAAGTATTCAGGAGCCATAATGAACCCAGATCACACCGTGCTAGACACTGCTATACAGCCAATTTATAAACCAGACATGGCTCTCAATGAACAAAAGAAAGTACACGCTAATAATGTTATTACAGCATCACAGCAGCATTATCTTAGACAATGAGAGATGTGAAAGTTTTATATGCTTTCTTTATTGTTATTAAAAGTAGCACTGTTACCTTGGCAACTGCTGAACCGCTTGGGAATTTGCTAAAGAAACCCAAATGTTACTTGTACTTGCACATTTGCAATCAATTTAGCGAAAACAATTGGGTTTTGATGTTTTTTTTTTTAAATCACACATTTTTTCCCTTATGAGGACTATGACCCTGCAACAGTCAATTTTTATTTTATTTTTCATAAATAAATGAATTCTTGGGATTAAGCCACATCTTGTCTCATTTGCACCCAAAACAATCTATAGTTCAGTATGCAATAAGAATCTAGTAACCCACCTAGATTATTGTGCAGAAACAGAAGAACAGACACCATCCAGTGCACACAAGAACACACATCAACAAGCATCCCACCAACTGCGCAGGTACTGGGGAGTCAGACAGCCATTGCAGCAGGGGGATCGGGGGGGGGCATTTAAAAGGAAAAATAAAAGGAATTCCAGACAACCATTCTGTAAGTGTTATAAGCACTTGGACAACACTCCTGGATATAGAAAACACAGTGGGGCACAAGTAGGTGCACAGTATCCCAAGTACACTGTGCAGTCAAATATGGATTTTTATCTTCATCATTAAAGTGTTGGTACCCCTGTTTTTCTCTTATCATTCTTTAGCAGTATCTATTTGTAAGATAAGAATTGGGAGCATGAAGATAAGAGGGACACCACAGGAGGATCAGTCTTTGAGATGGTGACTGTGTGGGATGGCTGTTTTCTTTCTAGTTTTTAATCAATATATTTTGAGTACTGTCCGTCTCAACAAAGAAAAGCAGAATAGTGACAAATCCCAATTTGTCACAGAACTTTGTGAAATGAAATCAGTCTATGGAAAAAGGACACTAATTTTGGATAATTTCTGTATCTGAAATGGAGAACCACCATGCAAGAGTACCCTAAGCAAAACGTCTGTTTTCCTTAAAATAGATACAGTCTAGGCATTGCAGGCTCCTTTAGATTATATCAGCTGTTCAAGGTACTGGATTAAAACACAGAAGTCGAATAAAAGTTATCTTAACACATAGGATGAGCCTTTTGCTTCAGACTTTCGGTGTCTCAGATTTCTACAGTCCCATCTGAGTCCTCAGGAGACCATCCTCCTTTCCACCACCTGTGAAGCTTGCTTGGGGTTACTCCACTCACCAGCATCCCGGACAAGGTTGCTGCTGCAGACTGCCTACTTGCACCTCCCAAAATCCTTCCTCCCTGTAAGCCATGGAGCAACCTGCCTGGTAATCCCCAAGGGTTTCACCTCTCCCAGAGCAGCTCTAAGTGCAAGACAAGCAAGCTGCAGCTCACCACCAGCAGTCATAACAGTACACAATATACCATACATGCCCTCAACTGAAAGCATAAACAGCAAGCTGATAAGCATCATCAAATGGATTAGAGTTGTGCATCTTCTCAGCTAAACTGCTGAGGGACACGCAGACAAAAGGATGCAGTTTCAAAAAGTAAGCATCATTTTTCCAAATGCTTTCCAGAGTGAAAGTTAAGTTTGCTTTCTTTAAAATTAAGAACATCTATTTATTCTGTTGCCTGTCATACTGTGAAACCTCAAATCAGAGCCAGAGGTACTCCTATTTAAAATGATTTTTTTTTTAAATATCTTTCCTGAGAGAACTGTTAGTGAAACCTACCTTCCAGAAACCATAAATACTCAAGAGAATGAAGAAGACTAGAATTCAACTGTATTTAAATACAAATCAATTGTTTCAATATGAATCTTGAATAACAGAGTCCCTATTATTGCCATTCCATTAAGAACTGTGAAGATGTAGAGCTGTTGGCACATACACCACAGGACCCAGTTAAGCAGGGATGAATATTTAATATCCATTCATAAATATAGAGCAAGTAATACTTGTTATTTGCTAGTATTAGGAACTGAACAATTCAATTGCTCAGAGCATTTGAACCACATACACTATTGCATATTCGCTTACAAGTGTACTACTCTGAGACAATGACTCAGATGCAACCTTAACTTTTAATTTCCTGTCATTTAAATCTGAGATGATCACACAAGGGCCTCAATATTTTATTTTTATAAGATTGTCTTAGAACTTAATAGTAAACAAAGATTTTTCCCTGAATTGGTTCCCGAGGATAAGAGAAGGCAGTACATGGTGGTGTTTTTTTTTGGTTCTGTTATTGTCTATGAGGTTAATACATGCCTCACATGAAGTTGAAACAGCACAGATCAGACTATTTTAAGGACACTCATAACTCCAATACCTTAGACATGTTTCAACAACAAAGTGGAGTCTAAGATCTGTGCAGAAATCTGCAGGTTCAGGACACCTGCAAGTGTCTTGTACACTTTATTCTGTCAATCCCTCCTCATTAGCATGACTCTTCTGTCAGAGAATATTCCTGCATTCTGGGGATGTAGGGACAACAGAACAGGCCCTTGACCTGAGGTTGCTAACTGTTACCACATCATCTACATATAACAACAGTACCTTTAGATCACTTTTTCCAAGAAGAATTACAGTACAGAGGGACACTGAAATGGAAAACTTGACAGCATAGGGGAAGTAACTTCAAGAACTGCCCATGCCCAGAGAAAGTGAGAGGCTGAGATATACAAGAAATGGCATGAGGGCACCTGCCCTGGAATACAGATCAGTAAGACATGCTCACCCAACCTGAACAGACTCAGAGTACTTTCCAGTGCCTGTTAAGGCCCAAGTGCTGTGATGCATAGTCAAAACAAAAAACAACACAGGGACATCAACAGTGCCAGCAAGAAAATTTAACACAGAGACAGCAAAACTCATGATGACTTGTTACTGAGAGGAACAGCTTTCAAAAGAGGGTTGGCACAGACTCTGCCAAACATCCCAGAGAGAAGTTTGACACAAGAGAGAGAGGAACAAAGTTAAGCCTCGCTACTGCCTGTGGAACAGCACTTTCTACTTTGATCTAGATGAGATGCTCAGGGCCATGTTCTGATGCAAATTCCTACAGTAGGAGCTAACTACAGCCTCCAGTCAGCTGCCACAGCCCTCCAGCCTGGCATCTCTGCTGACTAGGCCCAAGGACTGCAGGCAAATTGGTATGTTGCTCTCAGACTACGAAAAGAATAAGTTATTACGTCAAATTTTTAGGAGTCTGAGAGGTTTAGCACCTTACACACAGCACTGTGCCACTCATATCAGTGTTTCAGTGAGACAGCACAAGGAGAGGCAGCCATTTTAATCTCTCCACATGTACCTCATAACAAGCACTGGGATCACTTTTGAGACAAGATGGCCGCCACATCCTCCTCAGAGCTTTCCACAACGAGATGAAGGTGAATATGGAGTGAAAGAAATGTGCCATGAGTGCATTTTGCTTAGATTAGTATGAATAATTAAAATGCAAGTCTATTAGACTAGTATGTTTCCCCTGTATCACATAGCACCAACACGACACTCAAGGCAATTACCTCTGTTTACAGGACATAACAAATAAACAGCTTTTAATGCATAATATCCAACTTCAGAGCTACTATACACTCCAAGAAAGGGCCAAGAGGAGCATTTAGTTTTGTTCACTCCACACAGGTGAGCAGCTACCTTAAAGAACATAGCATCATTACAAGGAAGGTAATGATAATTATACACTTCTATACTAGAGAGAACCACATTTCACATTTTCTTTCTGCTCTGGCTCCACAGTCCCTTCCTGTAGCCACTCCAAGAGGGCAGGGAGAAGGGTCACAGATGAGAGCACAAAAGTAGTGTTTTCCTTCGACCATTCCTTGCCTACATGGCAAGATGCAGGGCAGCGTCTGTGTTTTTTTTCTCTAGCTTTTCCAACCCTCCTACCTAAAAGCTGTTTGCCATTAGGAGGGCACCGCCATCTGCTAACTCACTATTTCATTTTATTCCAAAGTCCCACCAAGTGAAGCTGGTCATCCCATCAAATATTCCCACAGCAGCTCAATCGGTTGAAACAGATCTCATTAAGCAACAGCTCAAAAGTATTTTAAGAAGGACTGAACACTCATCAGCCAAGGCTGCCTAGCAGAAGAGGAAGTCTGTCATTATGGAGCAGGAAAAAATTCCCCTTTCACTTCAAATATGTGCAACGTCTACATCGTTAGTTTGGGTTTTTTTGCTCAGGTTTTCTTCCTCTTTGCATCTCCCTTCTAAGAAGAAACCAGATTATTTAAAATAGATAGAAGCAGAAGTGTTTTACTGCGTCTGCTTACAAATATATATATTCATTAAGTTCTGGCCACTATGCACAAAATGATTCATAGCAGCACTTAGTTTAAAAAGACTGGAGAGAGCTCTTGCTAACTGGTGAATACAAGCAATTAGCCAAAAGAAGAGCATAAGCAACTCACTCTGCCTCCACGCAGCTTATCAAATTTATTTTGCACTGTTACATCTCTGTAGCTTATATATAAAAAGCCAGCAGCTATTTGGCAATATTTTCACCTAGAAACAGCAATTTTATCATATATGAAACATCAGGGGAACTGGATGCCTCAGGACATTGGAAACTTCTCACCTCCCACTATCCTGTCTGAAACTTGCCTCGGTCATGTTAATTGTTAACCAAAAATAGATTTTAAACATGTTTCTTTATTTGGCTTGTCCCTCTAAAGGGAGGCATGAAATTTATTAAAGTTATCATGTGAAATATTGAATGCGTGCACAGCAGAAACAAGCAGCATGCAAGTCAGCATATTTCCCTCTGTAGTGCCATAACTGATCGAACAAAGCAAAATTCCTGATGACTTCATGGTCAAGTAGAAACACGCTTAATGACAGATCATTTAAAGAAAAAAAACTCTCCAAAATCATACTTTTAAATTCGACTTTCCTCCTCAAAATAATCTATCAAATGCACTCATGTGTAACCTTTATGCAGTGGCTCATTAAATACATCACCTTTGAAGACTGACTTCAGGATACTGAAGTTTTGAATGCCGGCACTACAACTAGCTAAGTGTCTCATCATTGGAGGCCATCTGCATTTATTGCTGTTATAGATCACACAACTCTTAATCACTCAGGCCTCTCAGAAGCCTCAGTTCATTCTTCTTTAAGAACAATTTTGTGGGCAACAGTCAAAGAACCAGAAGTTGTTCAAAAGTGTTCTAAATGTATATGTGCCTGCATTACACAGTCATGGCAACGGCTACCCTTCATAAACTCTTAAGGACTGAGGTCAAGAATGGGAAGGGTGTTAAGTTGGCATTAGCTTCTTAGACATGGGACTAATGGCTCCCATACCAAAACTGATGCAGAGCATGGACAGTTTGTTGAGATGCACTTGAACCATGAATAAACCCCTCTTGCTTTGTCGATATTCCACTTCAGAGGAGGATGGAAATTCATATTTTAAAAGTTGGAAGAAAAAGGAAAAAATGTTCAACGTATAGCAAAGCTTTTCCCTGTAAGCCAAAAAAAGACAATTTTGTCACTTGAACTCTACTTCAGAAGCAAGCAATAGATTTCTTACTTAAACAAGTTACCCTTCATTAATCTTTTCTGAAAATGAAGGATCTCTTCAAGAGCTGTAGCCTTGAGGGAATTTTTTTTTTTAAACCACTCATTTTTCTCTTTCTTTTGAAAATGCAATCAAGTCCAGCATAGCAGAGTGTTTGAGTATAGTCCATGAGATCACAGAGAAGCTTGTGCTGCAGAAGAGCATGTTCATCTTAACACCAAGGATGGTGGAACATCATACAATTTCATTGTCTGATATAAACACCAAGGCCAAACCTCACCTCCTCCTATATTCAGCTGTTTGCCAAACACAGCATGCTGTCTCAGCAGTAGCAGAACACAGTGCTTCAAAGCTGTTTCAGCATCCTCAATTTTTAACACCTGTCCAGGCCTTGCAGCACACTCATTAGTCCATTTTTACAGTCAGTGTTCTTGGAAGAAAAAAAGAAATCAGATTAAAGAGGTTCAATTGGGAACTCAGTCGTAGGTGCTCTGTTTAAGATGCACTGGAAGTAATAGAGAAAGCAGAGATAAGGGTTCATTTATTCATGTTTAAATATGCAACAATATGTTGGATTTTTCCAGAAGCCCAGGCAACGAACACTATTGAGATATAATTCTACAAAACAGTGATAATAGGAAGAGAACAATCTTTTTTCACTAGTATAACTGAAATTTTAGTGTAGCTCTATATTGCAATTAATATCTTTTTCTTAAATCAAAAGGTATGACTATCCATGCCACAGGTAACTAGTTATGAGCTTATTTTCTTTCATCTCAGAAACCCAAAAGGATTCTCACAATCAACCTACTTAAAAACAAACCTAATTTAAAACAACAGTTGTAAACATTAATAGGTTTAAACCATAATTGTGATGATTTGCCTTGCACTTCCATCTGTAGCCAAATCTATGTTAATTCGCAGTTGCTAGCTAATTTGTGCTGTGTCAGAAAGAACCACAGAGATGTGCTCAATTAGCGTGTCCAGTAAAATAAAGATTGGGAAGACAAATTCCTAAATAAACACTGCCTATTATGCTTAAAATACATACCTAAAATTAATTTCTCCACCAAAATGAAGTTATTTTCCAATAAATTAAGATTTGGGAGTCCAATATGTTCTGAGATAAGGATAAAAATGAAGAATCTTTTACTCCTACTAGGCTGCTGTTAGTTTTTGTTCTTTGTGCTGTTCTTTTCCATTTCCTTCTTCCTTTACCAACATATAGTCCGAAAAGAGCAGCTATTTCTTGCCATCTCAAACTAAGCTATTTTGCTGTTCTTCCCAGTTAGCCTACAGTCTCATTCCAAATCCTTAGTTTTCAGCAGATGTTTGCAGGAAACTCTGCAAAATTTTAATCCCAAGGGGAAAATAGTACAGAGATGTACTATGCTGATCTGAGACAGTTAAAGAAAAATCTAATAGCCTACATTATCTATTAGCAATCTAAGAAGTGTAGCATATGAGGAATGACTTTCAAAAAGGAAGTCTTTAAAGATTTTGTAAACTAGAAGCAAGATCACTATTTTATGATACATAAGGGAATCTGTAGACCATAGAAAATCTCTTTTGTTCATCCTTCTCATTACTTTCTATTAAAATGCTCTATTTGGGATTTCCAAGATGTTTCAGCAATAAGATTTTTAAATAATGAGTTAATAAAAGAAAAAAGCTACAAAAAGGTTTAAATTGCTCCAAAGCTTCAGAATCAAAGATATATTTCAAGTCCTTCTAATTGTGCTCTGTAGGTTGTTTTGTCAGAATGTTCAAATCTGAAAAAGTGATTAATGTAAAGAGGTGTTACTTCAACCAGACAGACCATGCTGTAGCTAACAGCAGTTTGGGGGAGGAAACAACAAATATGTTCTCTCCAAAGGACACAATCAAACTATGTATACAATGTAGATTTGTTCTGAAATACAATGAATTTACACCAGCCTTCCAGGTATTACTCATTTAAGCTAAGCAAACAATTAACAGCTCTTCACTTTACCCTTCAACAGAACAGCCAGCTGATTCTTAAAGATGAGAGGGTGGAAATAACAATTTTGAGAGACCTTTGAACAAAGGAGTCATGTAATCCATGAAAAAATTCAGATAACAACTGAATTGGACATAAAAATCTTCTTAAGATTTGCTCATTATTTCTGTAGTTTATTCATCCCTCCTACTTAATGCTGGCACGAGAGCAAGAAAAAAAAAGATAGCCCTACAATGTACATATCTGTAATGTGTTATGAACAAGTATAAACAGATAAAAACTTGTAGACCAAGAACATTTTGGAATTCTTTAGAAAATCCTTGTACACTGAGAGAGAAACAATACCTCCAGCCCCCCCCACCTCCTGTCCTAACTTTTGCAGAATTTCAGCTACATAAAACAGTTTAATGTATTTATATGTTTCATATGTGGGTCACTCAGAACATTTACATAGCCTACAAAAAAACATTTTTTGCAAGAAAAGCATTAAGATATAATCAAGGTAAAAATTAAAGTTTCCTCCTTATTAAAAAGAAGTTATTTCTAAGTGAAAAATGCAGCATTCTAAACTTTTCCTAATAATACTTTCTGCCTAATAAATTTCCATCTCATAAAAGCTACACAAAACATTATTGGTACTGTCATAAGATGCCAAATAATTACAGGCTTTTTTTTTAAATTTATGTACAAATTTAGAACTTGAATGTGGGCTTTCTAGGTTTATTTTCAAATTCATTTTGGTGATTTACCACAATTCCTTCCTAAGCTGGCCTCTAGTTAATAAGCCTTCACATATGGCCTGACTTTCTAAAGGGCCTATTAGGAAAGAAAGAAAGAAAAGAAATTCCATTACTGTTTTCATGCTTTTTCATTGAACCATCACTGCATTTGCTTGCAATAACTCCAAAGGAGGATTATAAAAGTGTTTTCCCAGAACGTGTACTAAAAGGAAAGGAGCTCCAAACCTGGAGAGTATCTGAAAAGGGCCTCTTATGAAGTGAATTCTCCCATGCAGCCCTTTGAAACACTTTGCCTGGTCAAGTTGCTGGGCCTCCACATACAATTAGCTATTACCGCAGCTTATCCCCAATACTTTCAGCAGCCCATCGCAGCAGTAATTAGTAAAAGCCTTACTACATGTCTTCGTATTGGTAACAGATCTGTTAGCAGGATCCTACTTCAGTTCAGAACAAGTCGAAACAATTTTCACTTTCTTAACATAGCTTCACTGCATGTGGGCTTTTGAAGAGCCACATGTTAGCTACTTCTCTGCACTACAACTTAAGGGATCTTTCCTGATTACTAAGGCTTCAGTGATCAGTACTGTGGTCCTGTTTAACTAACTGAAAATATTTCCTATTTGTCAACAACGTGTGTAAACCAAGCCTCTTAAAAAAAATAAATATTCATCCATTGTGTATGTTAGGAGATCTAGATGAAGTAAAAGTGAGAGCTACCATCTGCACTGTTTACCATTAGAGAAGAACATAGTAAACATTATCTATGTGATTTCAAAATGACTAGCCAGAAAGAACATTTTGGAAGGGCTCACGGAGAAGAGCTGAGGAAAACAAAAAAAGAGTTTCTATACCAAGCTGTAGCAAAGACAGTGACATAGCAAGTCTCTTATTTCTCTACTTTGATGTTATTCATTTTTTTAAGAACATGTCCCAAACAACTTATTATAGGGATTTTACTTTAACGAAGTAGTTGTGCATCACATGCTACCCATATCACTGAGAATCCCAAATCTTCTTGTTGCTTTATTCCCATGCATGAATAAACGAAGACAGGAAACACTGTAAAACATGTAAGGAGACCTAAAGACCACAAATGGAACCAGAAATCCAGACCAGAATGAGGTTCCTGCACACGTTCAGTTTTTGAACCAAAGCATTAAAGAATGCCACAATACACCTTAAGCCACATTACTTCAGGGAAGAAAATAAATAAAACTGCAGTTTGACAGCCACACTGCATCTAAAAAGCAGAACTGGAAAATCCACAGAGGTTGAAGAACTGCCAAGGGAAACAGTGGAATTTGCTAGAAGCTTTGAATTGCAAATGTAAGGGGAAATCCTCTTCTGGAAAATATATTCAGACTCTATATTCAGAGCACATGAATGCCAGAAGAAATCTGACACCTCTCCCTCTTTCACCTTTTGTTTTCTTACCCTCTTTTTCTAACTCACTCCTATACTTTTTCTTCTTTTTCCATTAACTGACCATTGTCATTGCTGCAACTTTACTACAAGAGAGAAGTAGGCATAGAATGTTTGTCCTGCAGACCACCCCAAAAAGGAAGGGCTCAGTCTTCCCCAGGGGACAGGGAAAGCCCTGAAAAATTCCTCACATCAAGAGTTGTTCCCCAAAGCCCTTGCCTTATACGCAGGTCTCTGATAGTGCTGTTCGCTGCCAACATACAACTCCATTTGTTTTATCCTCATTTAGGCTGTCCATCAGGAACCATCTCACACTTGCAATGAAAAAAGCCAGGAATGATCCTACAAGCTCAGGTGCTGCACGTCACCACCACTGGTGCAACCTAGTCCCTAGCACCAGCTGAAGCTGACTGGAAAGCTCCAGGAACCAGGGAGAAACTGCAGTACAAGCCCCAACAATACCATTTAAGCCATAAATATGGATATAGATAAGTGAAACATATTTAGCATAATCTCAGGATCTACATGATCTTACTGTCCAAAAGAACTGAGATAAAGAGCAGAGTGAGTTCCTTCCTCAACAAGATGGTAGCATGCCTCCAAGCACCACGAAGTTCACACCCACAAATTCATCCTGCACCGAACAAATTAACAATAGCCTTCATGTTATCATCACTAACTGCAGAATTCTTAAAGCACAACTAGGCATTCCAAAACTGCCGCCCAACACAACTGCACATATGTTTCCCATCAGTGACTAATGGTTACCTTGTTGCTGTGAAAACTTATTTGCAGATTTTGACAGCGCTTGGAAATGGAGGGGCAGTACAGCTTTCAGCTGCTGCATTTGCAGGACAATCAGCTACGCAGTCATTTAAGCACATTGTGAGCTTTATCACATTTGTAGGCACACAGTTCATGAAGTCATACTGTAGCACTACCTCGCCTAAGAATGATAAGTTCCACACACAGCTTTGCCTAAAATAAGTTTAAACAAAGTACCTAGAACTTTGACTCCTCGTGAAAGTGGAGTGGAATTGCAAAGCACCCTGATGTTAGGAACTAACAGGCTGCTCCTGGAAGATAGTACAAGATTTTCCAATCAAAACAGACCACCAGAAAGGTACCTGTAGACATACCACTCCTTCCTTTCGCCCAGCCACATTAAAAGAAGTTATTTAAATTTACTCTTGCCTTCACAAGCAGACCAGAGAAATGCCTGGTACTCATACCACATGCAAGAAGTGCGACATACATATGCTCCAGCAATCAGACCTACATTAACTAGACATCAATTGTTCGGTTTTGTGACCAGAAGAGCTAGGATACAGTTGTATCTGTCAAAAAGATCCTATCACAGTAGCTGATGAGAGCATGCTTTCTGCTTACCTGACACAAAGAAAGATTTCCATACAGTAGAATAGGAGAGAAACCATGAGCTATGAGCTACCTTAGCCACTGAATTCTGAAAGCCTTTCTTGTTTTCAGAAGAGATTCACAGAAAAGAAAACTGAATGTTGTTGTGGGAGAAACAAAAGGAGTTTGACCTCCATAAGTTTTTCCTCTACTATTGTAAGTTTGTAAACTGGAACTAAAGGAAATTACTTCCTGGAATAACAAGACATAGCCAGCTTCTCAGATCATTACACATACATGATTTTTTCTAATCCAACATTTTAGAGATTACAGAAAAGCTTACAGAGTTTTCGCAGCAAATATATTTTAAACTGCAAACAGGCTCTGAAAATACCCACACAGGTTATCTCTTCGTATTACATTTTGGGGACAAAAAAATACCCACGCTTCTCTGTGTAGATTACGTGTTCACCATTCTTTGAGCAAAAAAGATCAGAGAGCCATAGGCTATACCCTACTATAGACTCCATCCATCCTCCACAACTTAGCTCTCCCCCAAATTAACAGGAGAGAAAACCCTAGGCCCTCTCTCCATACTTAGCATACAAGTACCCGATGAGGAGCAGGAGCAACAGCAAACTTGACTCTTCAGTTCTCCATCTAGTGGTTCCTCAGGCAGCCTCTGCCCCGTCCCCTTTTGGCTAGGGCAGCCAGAGCTACAGCAGCTGCTTCTAATCAGCTTCTCAGTCACAGATGAGGAAAGTAATTAGGCCCTTCCTTAGCTCTTTGCAGAGGATTGCTTCTAAGGCACACCTGTATCCCATCTCATCACCAAACACCAAATAACCTGTGTCGGGCATGGAGAACATGACTTTCATTAGAATCTTTAAATGTTAAACCTCTCTGAAGCAGTCACTTTCCTCCAAGAAAGCCTAACAAAAGGCACAGTCCTAGCCACAGCAAAATCAGCCTTTGCACCATTCACTCCTGCTGAGAAACACTGAAGTTCTTCATGTATGCCTATGCAGGCCAGGACTCAAGGTGGATTTGGGCCACTATTATCCTTCTTTGCTTGTATCAGCATTACACCAACCTGAAAATTAATCATTTTCTATTCAGTTACACTTCCATCCAAATATCTTAAAGCGCTTCTCAAACAACAATTAATTAACCTCTGTATCTCCCTGCAAGGTGTGCACATGTAGGCAGAGGAGCAGGTTTATGTGTGAATTACAAGCTGTGCCAGGGAGCAGCTGGAAGGCAGCACAGCCTATTCCTCCTCCTCCTCCCCTTCCCATGCCTGCACACAGCCAGCAGAGTGGCTGCATACGGCCCAGTTTATAGATGACGGAAGCAGACACTGGGAGATTACACATCATAAAACACGGATGTGGCAAATCCAAAAAGCAGGTCATAGTGCACTGGGGATGCAGCTCTAATTAAAAATAATAGGGCAGCTCCGTGCTTTAACATTCTCTGTGCTTCCGCTGAGGAGGATGAAAAAGAGGGGTGGTATTTCTGTGGCAACAAGGCTGCATTCTCAGCTTCTTCACCCCTAAGAAAGACTTCAATTATTTGCTCTCTCTCTCTTTTATTTTTAAGCACTGAATTCCTCAGATAAAAATGTGTCTGTGTGCCAAATTTTGGTAGGCAATCTATACACCTTACCAGGGTGTAACGCAGTATCTCTTCCAAAAGGTTGAGCACTGTGCAGAATAGCACAAAAGGCTTTAGGAGAAGCATTATATTGTCGAGTGAAAATACAAGGACTATGATGTGGATTCAGCAGATCCCACAACCCAAAGCTGCTGTCCTGATGCTCTGCACTCTGCAGCACAGCCCAGTCCCTGGCTCTAGTCTCATCCCAATGAGCCAGTTCTGCTCTGAACCTGCAGACAACTGCTCTCCTGGTTTGCTTCGTTGGTTTTCAGTCTCAGCACCCCGCTCAGGACCCGGGCTGTGCAACGGAGCAGCCTCAAACATTTTCCTGCTCAGGAGGGGATGTAATTTAAGGTTGCCTTTCCTAAGTATAAACCCTACTGTTGTAACTCGAAAAGATAACAGTATGCTTTAGCCTGTGGATTTTCACATAACTCTTAAAAACGAAAAAGAGGTTTTCTGCTGCTTTCCTTCCAGCTCCAATTGTCTTTCTCTAGCCTCCTGAGATATATTTGTTAGGTAATGCAAGATAATCGCCAGTTGTCAAGATAATTGTCAATTGTCAGCTACTCCAGATAATTTCTACCTTTTCAACCTTTACTACTTCCCTGCATGCATACAGATGTTTAGGAACTCAAATATAATGTGTCTTTTTTGACATGGGGCAGGATGCAGGTGTGGGAAGGGATTTCCAGCCAGCGTCCTCGTGGCTGTGGTACCCTTCAGCTTTATCTTTTTTCTGTGTGTATCTCTCAGCAGGCTGCCAACAAAAGACAAAATCAAGTGGCAGACTGTGGGGCAAATGCATCCCAAGCGTTGTGCTGCGGTGCTATAGAAACTTCACTGCACTTTGGTTGTTCTTGTGCATCACTGTAAAAGATGGGCAAAGCAGTCCAGCCAGCCCCAATGCTCCGACTGTGTAGTCCTGTATTTTCTTCAGATTTTCCCTTTCGGAAGGTAATTTACTTGGACAAAGAGGTGTCTTTGTCTCACCCTCGGTTATGAAATTCAAATGACAGCCCTTTGCCGTAGGTGCTGCTTCTGCTTTTCCTCTCTGCTTCTTTCATTTCTCCTCCCTGCTGTTACACTGGAGTGAATAATGCATTTTTTAGAGAATTTCCGTGGATTAGGTTTCCAATTAATTCAAGTCAGTTTTACAGACTCTGCCAGTTCGGGTTGCTAAAATTCACTAGGAATTATTGGGGCAGGGTGAGGGGTTTTCCTATAATTTTTTTTTCCAGATTAACTACAAGAATATAGTGGAAAGAAGTTATTCGTTTTTACACGAGTGTATACCATCAGTATGCATAGGATTTGTTTCAGCCCAAACTGAAGGCACAAATTACACTCCCTTCCTTTCTAAAAGGCCCAAACATGGTTTCACACCAACTGACAGTGGTAGTAATTAATGTGGAGGACCCCTGGGGTCTTTTAACCTCCTTTCTCAGCTTTTGATGGCTGAGACAGCCACAACCTGTGTGCCATTTAACTATCTATAAAACGGAGGGGGAAAAAGCATTTAAACACGACATTGAGTTTTCTTTAAACTCTCTAATGAGCTCTAGATAAAGCGCCAAGACTTTTACTGAGGATTTTAAGAAATGCTTTTTTCCCCGCAATTGTACTCCCTAGGGCAGAGTATTTCTGTCTCCTCGTAGACAGACAAATTCTAGGAAAAGCTTCCACAAAAACCAGGAGCGCTGATCATGTGCAGTGGGATCACACAGTAAAGATGTGCTCTTGAACCATTTTATCCCTTTCATCAGCTTGGTGAGTGTCTCTATTCACCAGCAAGATTGTGACAAGTGCTTTCGCTTCACTTCTTTTGTTTGTTTGTTAGTTTACTGCAAACCTCAGGATAATTCAGCATTATAAACTCGTGCAAGTAGTGCCGATTTATGGCACTTTGCTTCACTTATCACTAGGAGAAATAGTGAGAATTTTGGTTGGACCTGGGGGTTGGGAGCTCCAATTTGCCACCAAACTGTAATACTGGGCAAATCACACAATCTTCTTAAGCCCAGGTCTCTTTGTACTGCATGAGAAAGGAAGCATCCCCCTGGCAAAGCATTTCAATATCCTCTAACAATGGTTGGCTATTAAAGGACCAGGGAGAATTTGCTTTTAGCTTTATTTTCATTTCCAGTTCAGGGATTTCAAATTACCAGTATAGAGGTAGCTTACTGCTAAACATTCTAATATATTGCATATTACAAAGTAACCTCCCCAAGATATGCACCTTAAAGTCATGACACAGATGCAAAATTATGCACTCATACCCTTGAACTAAGCCTACACGTCCCACAGCTCTGCCAGACACACAGACTTCAGAAGAGGCAGCCGACTGCCAAACCCCACTCTGCTTTGTGTCTATCTCCAGTGCTGCATGGCAGGAGGAGAAGTTTTAGCACAAACCATCAAAAAAGGTGGGTTGTGCCTGACAGCACTGAACAGAACCAAGCCAACGGCAGCGGTTCCCTACATTGCCACCCAAGCTCCTTTGCGGTGCTCTGGGCTTCGTGGTGTCCCTGGGGGTGTTTGCTCGTGCATGACCACAAAGCCTCATCCTGTTCAATTCTCCTTGCCAGTAAATGGGTGAACTGGTTCAGGCAGAGCAAGAGCGATGCCAGAACATCACGCACCTTCACTTCTCTCCATGTTTTATCGAGTGTCTGAAATTCCTGGTTCAGGCTGGAAGCAGAAGCAGAATGCAAGAATCTTTTTAAAATACAGCCATCTCTGGTTAATGACGGGATCAGAGGAGCAGCAGCTCTCTAAGCTCTATATTCCTTTTATTTATACAGTGCTCTGATTTACAGAAACTGCTTTATAGAAAATTTTGACACAGCCTCTCCCTGGAGATGAGGATAATTTAAGATTCTGCATCTGAAGCTAATTAAACATAAGAAACAGCAGGTGAGTAAATTGATTTTCCCATTTTGTGGTTTTGAGAAAAAGAAAACCAAGAAAAAATGGAACTGAAAGAAATGTCTCTGGCTTTCTGGCAGAATTATTTCCTTTAAAAAAGAAGTTAGCTATGTCTTCCCACCCGAAGTGAAATGTTTTGAAAGTCTGAAAAGCTTCCAGCTATAAAATAAAATGGTTTTATATGTTAAAATGCTGTCCTTCTTCAGCTTCTAAATTTTGGCTGAAACCATTCCCCAAATTTACCCAAATTTCTGAGTATTTCACTCTCCAGGAACTTCATTTTCCAGTGAAGTCACTTTACTTGGAAAGCTTTTAAACTTTTAGTCTTTTTAATGGCAGAACTACTATGCACTGGCACAGTTAAGCCACCTATTATTTATTTACTGTGGTCTACACTTTAAAAAGTGTTTCATGTTCTAACTGTTGAATTTGAGATACCTTCCTGAGATCTAACTTTCCCAAATTCAGGAAGCTTCCCTTACAAGAAATCAGAGCCAGCTGACCTGTGCCTACACGTGTGTTTTGGATGTAGCTTGGAAGCAAGCCCCCACCTGAACCCTGGCACTGCTCAATGTATCAAACCAGCTCACAATCTTGTTTGATTCCTTTCAGACTAGGAAGAACTGGAATTTTGTCTTCGAGCATGAACCGATTTACAGCGATATAGGGCTTGAGCCAATAGCTGCCTCTTTGGGCAGCTTCACACCAAAGTGCCGAAATTTAGCCCAGGAGACCATAATGAATTTCTTCTGAAGAAAAGTCTCCAAAATACATGCAGTACTACAGTGGGATTGTAGTGGATGCAGAATTCTCAGCAACAACTTCTTTAATCAACTGATCTGCTCCAATTGCACTGATTTATTTGCTAATGTGGCCATAGCATAAGACAGCTCATGGTGAACATCACAAAATGCTAACAAATCACAAAGAGTTCCTGAAATTAAAAGCAATAAAAGAGAGCAATTTTCAAGATGAATTGAAATAAAACAGGAAGGATAATGCAGTAAGCTCATGAAATTATTGAACTTGTATTTCTTCAGAGTAGTTTCTTGGTCAGGGCAGGGCCTAATAACGTCCTATGTTAGTAGAAAGGCAGAGACGTCTCAGTCACACTTTTAGGTGACATTAGGTAATCTTTGCATAGAAAACCACCTTGCTGCTAACTAAATTCAACAAGAGTTCTACCAGCAGAGAGGCTGCAAAATCAGTCTCTGCATCTGAGAAGCAGAAAATGCCATCACTCTAACAGTAAAGTATTATTTTTCTATGAATGTTCCTTTAAAAGTTAGCATAGTAACTGTGAATGCAGCTCAGTATATTTAATATGACCTCACACAGCAGAATTTTGGCTGGGAAAAATCTATGATGTCGTAAGTATTCATTACAAATCCACTAACTGAATATTTACCAAAAAATTTTGGAGCCATTATGTTGACATGGCACAATAATTACGTCAACATCTCCATTAGTAAAAGAAATAGGAAAGATGTTATTCAGCTTTATGCCAGAACATTGCCATCACAGTCAAATTTACCACAAAAGGAAGACCGCATTTTTAAGACATTAAAAAAATTTGCAGAAGTTTGCAAAATTATCAGCTGAGGTCCTGACATAAATGTGAGATCAAATGGGAAAGACATCGTAGACATCTTAGCTACATCCAAAGTTTTTAGTGCAGATATGAGGAGACACACCACAGCGGGCTTTGCTGTAATGCAGTCCTTATGTTTGCAGGTGAGACCTCCATGGATGCTGGTGGAGAAGAGAGTGCAGCAGTCAGGTTGTATGGAAAATGGTCTCTGACAGCTCAGCCATTCAAGGAGTTTGGTTATAGCTCATCCTGATAATCCTGAAAGCTTTATGCCACTAAATTAATGGCTAAACCTCAGTTTCTACAACATGTAAAAATAAATCAGGAGAAACGTTGGCATCCGAACAAGCTTTTCTGTCTTATTATTTCCAGTAAGTGGGACTGTGGAACAAAGGTATGAAAGCCACATAAAAGTTGCAAGTCCTCAGCAGTTGTTTTATCTTTGTAGTTCGTTTTTGTAGTTTACCAAAAATTTCAGCTGATCTTTGCTTCCAGTAGAGATGTGCAGTTTTCTTCAGTTACTTTGTCCAGTAAATTTGTACGCTTGAGTGCACACGTGGATGCAGCAGTGAAAAATAAGCTAATTCTAGATAATGTGGGAGTCCTAACCAGCAAAAGATATCTCCTTCAGCATCAACATCACTGTTAACCCTCTGTGCATTTCTTCTACAACTATGACTATGAACCAACAATTTCTTCTTTTTCTGTTTATCACATTATGAAATATACCTTAAGTTATAATTAAACATGTCTTCTAAAGCTTTATTTTTTTCTTTGAAAATTTACAAGGGCTGCCCCACGATTAGATAAAAAGCTGCCTAAATTATAAATGCATGCTGCCAGCCAGGAGGAGTCATGCATCTAATCCTTTTGGGTGACACAACTCCTTGCAAAGTGAAAAGCACAAAGCCTAGATAACACTTAAGTGCTATTTTAAGAACTTCAGTACTGAACAAGTTGGAAATACAGTGGGTAAGTGTCCCATAGAGCCCTGCTGTTTCAGAAGACAAGTCTTCAAGTACTGCAGAAGACATTTTTGAGCACTTTAGACCACAGAAAGTATTGAAAGAATTAAAAGTGTCCCTGCCTCAGGATCTGATCCAACCCTGAGTCTCGAGTCTTGCTTTTTTAAACATTTATTAACGGCTATTAATTCACCCATTAACAAGTTCCATTAGCCTCTATCTGTACCAAAGTTAAATGCAACCTTTTATTCCCAGGGGTGCAGAGAGGGTTGTGCTGCTGGTAGTGATAAGCCCATTGGCCCGCTGGTGTTCTATAACTAATACTGTAGCTTGATGCCAGATAATAATATGATTTGATTTCTGTAGTTACTTTGTGCCATTTCAAATACAAAGCAGGCATGTCTCCTACGATGCCTTATAAAACATGAAACCAGTGTTTATGCCTGACAACGAAAGGGATCTACAGAAGGTTTACTGTTTATTTGTTTTTTTGAGGAGAGAAGTAGAAATTTTACCTCCAGAAGGATTATGAATAAAGTAAATATAATGAGATTTGCAGTTCTATATTTCAGGGCCAGAAGACTTTATGGTTTCCTCTGGAGTGTCATGTCACCTTCCAGAGTCCCATAATCCTCCAAGTGCATCCTGGAAGAAACTCTAGTTTGGGACAGCTGGAACGAATATTTTGGATGAGGCTTTAATATTGGCTACCAAAAACTTGGGTCTTTTCCTAAGTGTTCCTGAGAACATGAGCAAGTGCTCTTGAGACTATTCCAAAATCAAGTTTATTTACTTTAATGATGAGAATTAAATGTGCAGAGATCGGCTCTTGCACGATAGGGGTGGGGGTGTTATACGACAGAGCAGCTTTCAGCATTTATAAATCACACATAAGGGCTGTATCCATAACAAACCTCGCTAAATTCCTCAGGACAGTATTTGCAGAGTCTGTTACATACCAGCTCTCCAGCTCATGCTCGCACCTTAAGTAATTGATCAATACTAAACAACGACGTTTCCAATTATTCTAAATATGCTTTGTTCTTGACAAGGTGTAACATTAATGGAAGGTTACAGGATTTTCATATTAAGAAGTAATGCTGTGAAGTTCTGCAGTTTCAGAGCTTATCATCCTAGCTGTGCGGGAGGCAAGCTGGATCTGGGGGCTGGTAGGACTGTTTTGAGAAACCTGTGTAGTCAGTCGGAACTGTGGTGGGTGTTCCTTCCTGGAGACGATTTAACATGCACCACATTTGGGCATGCTGCTTAAGTAATAAACAACAGGGGGAAAATGGGCTTTTAAAGAAGCTGCGAGCAAGTACTGGAAGCTCTGCTTAGAACTACCTTTCAGGACCTAGTTTGCAATTGAAGAGATACAGATGCTGATGGAATCTTCATAAATGTAAAAAAAAATATATATATATATATATCTAAATGCCAGACTAAGATGTATGGTCTAAACGTATTGGATCCCAGCTTAACTCTGCTTTCCAAGGCTTTAGGAAAACAACTGTGTCAATTGCTTTCATGTATGAAATGAAACATCATTCATTTTCTTCTGTGAGAGGTAATCATGAAGATGAGAAGACCTATATATTCCTAAAGATGGATTGCAAATTGTGAACTGTACCTATGTGATAGACAATTATTGAAAGTGTATAGATTATTTTATCTCGCATTGCAATTGCTTAAAAGTAAAGGTGGTAGTATTAATCAGGAGACAAGGACACAAGTTCTGACAGAAGAACTGGATGGCTGAAATGTAACGCTCAGTGAGTGTTGCAGAAAATCTCTTTCCATTCTGGAGGGGGAGGATGCTCACAAAAAAATAACTTACTGATGTATATCCTAAGAGATAAGCTTTCTGGCCTTGTTCTAAAACTTGAAGGCTAAAACTTATACATACACAGATACATGTCCATGTGTATTAAAATAGGAATTATGCTTTTCCAGCTTAAATTTACCTTTCTTATCATTACCTCTCCTCAAGCTCTCATCATGGAAAGCATCTTCTCCATGAGAAGGGAACTGTGGTCCTCATTGCTCTACAACAGAACACCTCCACTTAGTACGAGAAGCTCACCTTCATAAAACAAGATATATATATATATATATAAAGACTTCACTGTACTGTTCTTTATTAGCCATTAGGAGTAAAAAATATGAAGTAAATAGAGGATTGTGTCCAATTTGCCTCAATTGTGATAGAAAACCAAAATGATTCAGCCAAGTTATTAAATGAAATAATGCTGAAGTAATCACTGACTGTCAATAAGATTTTTTACATATTTGTTTCTTGGCTTAAAATAAACAGTAATAAACAGAATTGTAAAGTTCCTTCTTTCAATGCTTCTTCATGGAAAACCCCAAAACTGAGAAAATGTTTTCATCAAATTTAACAAATAAAAAAGAACCTAATTTTAATCCAGTGACAATCTCCGAGTCTAACAATGAAGTAAAGCATCCATAATTCTGTTTGACTCTGCTTGATGTCAAGGTTTTATTTTGTGATCATTTTAGTGCATAAACCCTGATGAATAATGGAATTTTTGAAAAAGCACCCCTATTGAGTCAAGCTTCATTGACATCTGACTGGTAGTCCAAAAGCCTGCAGAGAGGGTCCAAAGCAATGCATCATAGCCTCCCAGCAGGTCATTAAGGCATTACCCAATTAGAAAGCAAGGCTACGGGGTGACATTGTTCACAGCAGAGCAAACATAATTGATTTTTATTTCAACTGGGGGGAGAACCTCCTTACTGAAGAGCTTTAGCATAATTTCTTATTTAGGAGAGGTTTAAAGAGATTTGTGCTAGAGTATTTAATTCCAAACCCTGGGACAGTCTCTGGCGATGTGTATAAATTAAGGGGCAGTTGACTTCACTCATTCATATTCAAAATAGAGACTCGCCTGTTGCTCAAAAGTAGCCTGAAGATTTCTGAGCAATGGCATCCAACACCAGCTGTGCAGGGCATAGTGCTTGGGCCCTCACAGCCTTTATATGGTTCATGCAGCCAACAGCAAGCCAGCTTCCTACTTTAAGAGTTATCTCCTATGCATTTTAACGTGCTAACACACTAGGTAGTCAAGAGCTCCTTTAGAGCACGGTGCGGATGGAATTTGCTGCTGAGACATCTTTATTGCCATCTATCTCCTCTTCATTTTAATCTTTCCCAACTGGAAATTTTTGATCCCCTTGTTCATGGGCAACATTGAGTAGCACTGTGCAGAGACAGCCAGCCCGCAGCAAGAGGGCTTCTAATGACAGCTTGAATTGTCCCAATTTACAGCATCACTGTAACACAGTGGAAAATGTTACCTCTGATACCTCTTCATAAGAAACCTGCATTGCCACTGCATATGATTAACATGATGCCTTTTCTCATTTTAAACCATGTAAGACTGAAAAGTCTTCTTGAAGGCACCAAGCTCCAGCTTTTAAACAAAACAGATCATAAATCATACAAAGAACACTTATTTTAATTTACTAACAGTTAGTGTTTCAGCAGCAACAAGTAACTTTTCAGAAGAGGCTTTTTTTTCTGTAGACTTTGCATTTAAGATCCTCTTGAGAACAAAGAGCTGGAAAATGCTATAAAATCCTCACTTTTTACAAGACCCAAAGCAACACAACAAAAATTTTTACTGGAAATATTTGTAGATTACTATCTGCAAACTATTTATACAGTAGACTTTAAAAAAATGTATTTCCCTGTATTCCTTTTACTTCAGTGCAAATTAATAGCTATCTTAAAAAAAAAAAAAGAATTTCTCAGCTGCAAAGGCATCAGTCCAAGAAGCAGCAAACTTCACGTGCTGTGTCTATACCCAAGAAATTACGTGATTCATGTATCTAATTTTCTATTTTCCATCATGTTTCCAACAAAAATAATTATCATTTTCAACTTGACATATGCCTTAAACACTCGGTTTTTATTCTTAGTTAAAGAAAAACATTGAAAAAAATTTACACGGCATTTTCATTTCCAAGTCTGCAGCAATACAGCGACAGTTTTATTCCCCTAGGTTGTTCACAGCACTACTTCTCTATCTCAGTTAGGTTCTATCCTGAAATACTAAGAAAGCAAAGATATAGTGTAAATAATTTTTATAAACACTTATGTACTCAGATACATCACAGAGCTAGAAGCAGCAAGGGCAATTTAGCAGTCATCTGTCTTAGCACAGCACTTTGAGCCCCAGGCACAGATTGCCACCCCTCAGTGTTAGTCACAAAGCCAGCACACATCAAAGAAGCAATCACTGCCCCTGAAAACTTCCCCTGTCAAGTTTATGCTCAAGACCAGCTGTTGATGAGTTTATCCATATATTCACAATTTTGTTCCCCCTTTTTAATGTTAGGAACAACATCAATTTTTACTGTTGTGCACATAAACACGAGTATAAAATTTCAGCAGTGACAGCAATATACCATGCTGCTGCTTAGTCAAGTATCAATGGACCTAACGAGCTTCTCTAAGGGCTGCCAAGGCACATCCAGTGCCCAGCTCACAACAGGACTGCCTTCTCTCTTCCCCTTGTGTTGGAAGATCTGCAGCTAACACCAGCTTCTGTAGACATTTTACCACAGATAAATTTACTGACAACTGGCAGTCAGCAAGGTTATTCAAATCCACACATCTATTTAACTGACTGAAGGATCTGGCCCTTTCATGTCATGAATACTCATAAAAAGAACACCACATTTGAAATATTTGTGACAGAAATCATCAATGCATGAAGCGTTGTGGCTGTTTATGTTAGTTATATCTTCAGGCTTGCTACTTATACCCCAAACTCTTCCAACTACAGCAATTTCTGGGAAATGTTCATTGTTCCCACTAGCAGACCAGTAAAAATACTGCAGAGCCATCAATACTGCAGGTGGTTTGGTAACAAATAAGTTAGATTCACAAATATCCAAAGATAGTTCAGGATTAAGCTGGGCCTTACTCTGAAAACCTATTATCTGAGTCAGTAGTCCTCTACTCTACCCTTCTCTGTCTGCGATCATCTAATTTTTTTTTCCAGTTGTAACAAAGCTCCCAGAGCATAGAACACTAAAAAGCTTGGGTTTTTTAGGCCTGTTATATTTGTCATGTACCCCTTAGAACCCATCAACGGTGGGGTTTGTAGCCTCAAGTTTAGCCACCACTGGTCAGGTGGGTACACTTAAAAAGTAAGAGTACAATGGGCAGGCCAAAGGATATGGGAAGAAAGATCTCACGTGCTAAAAGCCACACATGGGTAGAGGATAACACCCTTTCCAGGCTGTAGAAGAATAAATGTAACAGTTTACATCTGGAATTAATAGGTCTCCTGATTTAATGAAAATAGGCAATACTTGCTTTTGTATGCTGGGTTTGAGTGTTTTGATTTGTAATGAGGAAAGTAAGTGTAGTGTACACTGTACATTGCCGTGTTCTCCCACAGGTGTGTGATGTGTGGGCTGGAGAAAATGGACTAATTTTAGAACTTTCACCTTGTTAAATGTTTCTGGAGTTTAACTTTGTAATAGGAGACATGCTGATACTACAATCCTTGAACATTCCTCACCAGTGAGAAAATAGAGGGAAATGGTCTGAGAATTCAGTACTTAAAATGATAACTATAAATTATACTGTAACTTCAGTCGTTTTAAAATGCTTATTTTACTGGAGGATGTAGAGCAAGGCTGTGTTTTTCTCCAAGGAAGAAATGCTGTAGTTCACCACAGTAAATCCACATGCGGGCACTGAAGTTCACAAACAACCATTATTTAGTCTATAAAATCCTTCCATAATATCCAGTAAATTGTGTTGCTGAATTCTTAAAAAGAAGTCTTGGAAAACCATTTTAAGTCTCCCATTTTATATATTACGTACTAGTTAATCTTCTATAGCCTTTATTCATATGCTTCACTAACTAGCTATGTACTCAGTGTTTGACAAGAATAGGCGTAGGATAGTTGCACACACTGTATTTATTATGTTTATTTATATCTATACCAATTGAGAAACTGATTTCCAAAATGAGAGACAAAAAGAAGAAAGAGTCACTTGAACATAAAGAAGCTCTAAGAATTGTTGCCCAGGGAAGGAGCAAGTTTCTGAATGCCTGAAGAACTCATGAAAGGTCACCTCTAAGAGCACCCCCATCTAGTGCTTCAAGAGCAGCGCTGAAGGCAGAAAGCCAGAGCACCAAGTTGTATTACACTCATTTAGGAGGCCAGAAACTTACTTCATCTATTTGCTGTAGTTTTGCCAAGCGTTTTGCCTGAAATAGAACTAATTTCTTAAAATCAAAGTTGATGTAGCCCTGAGATACCTTTTCTGATCTAAGCCCGTCCTGAAGGACCCAAAGCCTCAATCCAGTTTCTTCTCTGAAAATCAGAGTAACATGTAGGACCTCTGATCGTATACCAAGGTCCTTCTATAGTAGATGTTATGCCACTGCAGAACAAAAAGAACTTAAGATTTAATTCATAGGACAAGGAGTAATGACCTAAAACTTGAACATAGGAAGTTCCGTATTAACATATGGAAGAACTTCTTTACAGTAAGGGTGAAGGAGCTCTGGAACAGGTTGCTCAGGGAGGTGGTGGAGTCTCCTTCTATGGAGATATTCAAGACCTGTCTGGACGCCAACCTGTGCAACCTGTTGTAGGGAACCTGCTTTAGCAGGGGCTGGACTCCATGATCTCTTGAGGTCTCTTCCAACCCCTGTGATTCTGTGAAAAGTATCTCCTAAGCAGAATCTCAGTTTTCCTTCTGCGACCTTCAAAATACTGATGAAAAAATCAAATGGGCTAGCAAGAAAAGTGATCCCCAAAAATATGAATGTCATCGGGTTGAAGGCTGCTAAGTTGATACTACTAAACCATAAAGCTTTTGGAAAAATCACTGACAACTGTTCCACCTTCACCACCATATTTTCCCCTAGTGATGTTACAACAATGAATTTGCTGTTCACTCTGGACTAGGGGGATCTCTCTATTATTTCTAGAGGTGTTTCTAAAAGCAAAAAAAAGAAAAAATGCCACCTGTGATTTTTGGTCTGTTTTCTCACTTGAAAATTATGGTACAATTCTTTGAATGAATAAAACTGGAAGTGAGCAAATGCCGAAGCAGAAAAAAGCCTGGTTTGATAGCTGCTAAGTCACTTCCATAACCACTGCATCCTCCTCAGACTTCCCACCTGTCTCTCACAAAACAGAAACTGGCATTTACATATGAAGAAATCAAGTTCAGTGAATTAAATACAAGCCTTTATTACATGAGGAAAATATACATTCTGTTTTTCAAAACAAAACAGACCAGATTTTAGGCAGCTGAAGTAAATGGATTTTTCTAATAAAAAACTATTCTAAATGTAAATACAGTAATCTGATTGCCTTAACTCAAGTTTTTATGGTTTTTCAAGTAACGTATATTCAAAGACACACACATGCATTGATGTCTCTGCTTGTCTATCTTGCATCTTTGGAAACTGTCTATCTCATGCTGAGCTTCTCCTGAACGGGAGTAGAAAGCAGAAGGGATAAGTATACAGGACGTTAGGAGGCTTCTGTAGCAAAACTAGCACTGAAGCAAACTAATTCACAATAAACTTGCTCACTTTAAACAGGTCAACAGCTGTCAATATTTTCATCACCCACAACAATGTTTTGAATTGCACATTTATCCAGCTTCATCATGATGGTTACCTCCACAGTCACCAGTTAAACAAAATAAAAATGTTAACCTTCATTTATTTCTGTAATGTTCCATTAAAATCTTGGTACTATATTATTTAAACTCTACTGATTTAAGACATGTAGTGCGCAACAATTTTATGTAGAGCAAAAAACTACAAGCTATATTGAACTATTTAACTCCATATTAAGAAAAGCCACAGATAATGAGGTCTAATCACAGAATACTAGCAGTAATAAAATGAAAGAACACTCTTTTCTTTAGCTTAGTACAGTAAAATCAAAGAAGAGATGTGCCAGTAATGATTATTTCTGATAACGGAGTCTAACTCCCTTTAAATGGTATAATAAGCTCTGTCCTGTAGCTCCATGAAAAGTAGATGGCACACTAATGACCCGGGCCTGCAAGCGTTTGAACCTACAGTGCCATGTTCAAAGTTCATAGATGTCAAGGCACATCTGTCATGTGCCTAGGGCTTTAAATGAGGTCCATAAACATCAAGCTTGAAAGTGGTCAAAAGTCAGATGGGGCCATAAATGAAAATAGTCAAGAACACACTTGCCTGAAATCACTTCGGGTATGAGTGTGTGCAAAGAGGTCAGATCTTACTCAAGGATGTATCAGAAAATGATGTAGAATTCTTCATGTTTACAAGCATGCACATTAGTACATTTTCAGAAACTGGCATGTTGTACCAGATTCTACTGTAAAGTAGACAGCACAGCTGAGATGTCACTTTTCCAAATTCCCAACTCTTCCTAAACTTCCACCTTATAGCTGACCAGCTTCTCCCTGTACAGAGTTTATACAGCTCTCTAAACATTTCAATCATTTACAACTGTAAAGAAGTGGTCATTGTGACATTTATCTGTGCACCATTTTTTGCATTTTATATTTTCCATGCGCCACAGCAAGTCTTGGGAATACGCATGGGAAGATATTTGAGGAGAATAGATTGAAAAAAAAAATTGTGGAAAGCGGTACACTTTTCAACTTTTAAGTACAGGGGTGTCCATCTGATGAGAAAGATATCGTGTGCCCAGGAGTCTATTCATTTACATCACAAGAAGCATTGAAATAAATTTTTAAGCTATGATACCTACAAAGACATTCATGGAACTTGCTACTGTGAATGGGCAGTTTAATGAAGCTTGCGTATTTCAATAAATTATTCATTGGGATTTATTTTCCATAACTAAGTATCACAAAAATTACTGATAAATCTAGTGGAATCTGACAGCTGAAAACATCTGTCCTCCCAAGCTTACACATCTTAATTTTCCTCCTTCAGCTTGTCTTTCTTTCTCAAAATTAACTATGCCAAATGGCTTAGCAATACAGTATATTTGATTGATGCCACACAAAATAAAACTGTATGGCATACTATACTTTTAGAAAGGATACAGAACATAGTTTCCAAGGCTGGTATTGCCTTGGTAAAATCTCTAGCTTTTTATGCTTTTGGCTAATGAATTTATCTCCTGAAATAAATGTATTTTTTGGACTTGGATCAATGCATGCCCTAATTAAAACCATGTTTCTGTATGAGCATCTAACAAGAACACATGAAGGACCTATTTAAATTGGAATAGTATAAACCTGTATGGCTTTTAAAGCTAACTGCTTCCAGGTGCAAAGAGAATAGAGGTTTAATGCTGTTTCCATCTTAATGCTTGAATGCCTTTGTTCTTGAAAGTGTAAGGTTTCCCTCATTCTCAGTTTTACGACTGCAGGTTTCTATGTTGCATAACACCCTATAACAGAGCACCAAAGGGCTTAGTTTTATTGTTTTGTTTCATTTTATTGACTGCATGTTTTATTCAGCTAATATGTGCCATAGACGCAGGCAGTAACATCTCAATTACAACACCAATGCTCTTCCTTCTCTTTAAATGACCAGCTTCAATCTGCACTTTATTATATTCACATGCAGATGTTAAAAAGCAAGAAAAGAGTGATGAAGGAAGTCAGAGTTGAAGCAAGCCTTTTAAATCATTCTGGTTGGAAAGGCTTTTTTTCCCAGGTAATCCTCTAAAGACAAGCACATTCCAGTATATAATATTAATGCCGTGGCAAGCCACCAACCACCAGCAACTATTGCAAAGAAATGGGTGTGAGAAAGTTCAAATCTAAATAAAAATCCCTCCAGAGTTTGATCAGAGCTGGATCTGGTATTCCACTTTACTCATTTCTACTATTGTGCATCCCTGTTGGAGAGCCAAAGAGATTTTGGCAACGCAACAAGTATACAAGCAAGAAACTGGCACTCCCTACAGCTTATTCAGTGTCCTGAATATTAAGGTTTGTTTTACTAAGAAGGGAATGCTGAACAGGATGACATTAGGAGCCTTCATGGTTCTTTTTGTAATGCCATTGGATTTTTTCATTCCCACAAGGGCAAAGAAACAGACTGGCTTAACATTAGAGGCAGATAAAAAACTTTTCCTGTTAATCAGAGATATGCTGAGCTGGAGGGGCATCCACCTGTTGGTGCGGGGAATAGGGAGAAGAAAATGGGAAAAAAAACCAATAGTCCATTAATAAAAGAGAAACATGTCATGTCAAGTGGAGCAGTAATCAAAGCGAGTCGAAAAGGAAAAAACTCCCTTATTTTATCTAAAGGCAGTCAGCTCTGACAATGCAGCAGCATCAATCAGTTCAGCGTGAGTTCAAGATCTGCTAAAGGACTTGAAAGTTTAACGTCTTCTTTTCTGGCCACCAACAAACAGCCAGATATCAACAACTACCAGAAATCACTGTCCCATCACCACCAAAGGGACACTAAATGTTGGAAGAAGTGGCTTTCTCTGCCTTCCCATAGGAAATGTTTGTGAGCCAGCAATGTTCCTGAAGAGACAGCGGCATTTTCTAGCTACAGACTAGGAAATAATCTCTACACTGTTTCAGAGATATTAATAAATATTTCAGCTGAATTGCTTACACTGCATTGTAAGCGTTCCAGAAAATGATGATAATTTTGTGTTGCATTTATAAAGAACTCAGCTATTCAATATCTAGCTCAGTTATAGGCAACTAGAAACAGCTAGATGTATTTGCAGTGATGCTTCATGCCAATGTGACAACAGTGAGAAAGAATGATTTCTTTTTAGTCTGTTATAAAGAGTAGCTTATTACACAGACATTTCTCTGTCTTCAAAGCGAAAAACCTGGCTCTGCTTTTTCACACTTGTCCCACATTCTGATTTCAGCATACATCACTCTTCTTCTATGTTGGTTATTTTTGTCCAGCTCTTGTTTCCAAGTAGAATTGACCTGCTCAAGATGATTCTTAGCAGTAGAGTCACAGAGATAAGTCAAAAAACCAGCGTATATTCCTCGCACAGAACACTAAGTCTGTCACTCCACTCGCTCACTAGATCCAGTGGATTTACTGCAGCAGAAAGGGAAAAGACTTTGCATGCCAATCTTACATGATGCACATTTCCTGCAAGGCGCTACCAGCTTTTGCTCCTGCTGTGGCCCTAGGAGTCAATATTTGGGCTGAGATCTTACAGGAGCAGCACGCGCTCTGATCTTACCCCACTCACCAATTGAGAGAGCTAAGAGCTGATACTCAAGCAGAACATAGATGGGAAACTTTTGTCCCACTTTTAACCAGTTTCAGCTTGAAAGGCCAACATCAATTTGCATTTTCAAGGGGGTACACATTCTGCACAACACAGGCAGGAAGCTTCAGTCTTTGGAAATCCCAAGTAAATCTTATAACACAACAGCAACCTCAATAAATAGACAGGAGGCATTTGAAGCAAAGCATTTGCACAGCGAAGTGCTTCATATGAAGTTAGGAAGATGAATGGACTCTAGAAGACTGTCAGAGGAAAGAGAGCAGGCTGGAGTCCCTGTAAAGCCCCTATAGAGCCAGGCAGAGGCCAGAAGCCCTTCGTGTTGTCCATAAGCAGTATGTATAGGAGCAAAGCGCAGCAGTGCTGGGACCCAGCATGACGTGGGTCTCAACTTCAAAGTCCCATGCAGGACAGCTTCAAGATCAAGTTGCTTTGACTTCACTGTTGTTTATGATTATTTATTGAGTACCAACAATATCTGAAACTGTATAAAGAACAAATAGAGAGCCCCATTCCAAAAATGGAAACAATCAGGCTTTGTATGAGAATCCTGAAAGCCACCCAAATAAAAGGCTTCAGTCTCTGAAACTGCTAATTCAGCACGTATCGTGAGCAATAAATTCTCTTTAGAAGTTCTAGAAATCAGTGTTTGCTTTTTGAAAGCTTATTCCGATCCAGAAGTTATAAACCAGAGAATGAAATCAAATGCAGTTTCAACCTCCCTCTTCACTTCACATCCCCCAGTTTCTGTTTTGCCAACATACATTAAAATAGAGTCAATGCCTTCAATATCCAAATATGATTTCTTCCATGGATTTTATGGCCATATAAAGATACTATCTTTGACGTCTGGGTTGGATGCTCTGCTGATGTAAATCAGCGTCATACCACAAAAGCCAATTGAACTGTATGGATTGAAATCATGGTACAATATGGACCTGCACATATATTTGTTTTCTGAATGGAAAAAAGGATTGCAAGGTTTAATGATTCAACACATTTATTTCCTGCTGATGGAAAGAAAAGCTATCATTCTAACCGTACGTGATACATAATAAATTATTGTTATTGAACTTTCATGTTAAATTCCCAGTAATCTGAGTTCTGTTCTGTGGTGAAAACTATACTGCAGCTCTGCTACTGATAACATCATAAATACAGCATTACAATAACTAATACTGCCCTGCTATGACACACTGCAGATTAAGAACATTATTAACAAAACCTGAAGTGGATGCATGTGTCAAGTCTCACTAGATGAAACTGTGTTTTTTTCAGTGTTTTACTGCTGTACTCCTATGACTATCACAAAAGCACCGTTTTCAGCTCTGTATCACCATGCAGTATGTTTTAATATTATACAAATAGAAAATCTGTTACTATATCCTATGCTCTGTACACAGGAAATCTCTCTAACCACTACAGTATTCACCATATTCATCATTTGTTAATATTCCTCTCTAAATGGAGACACTTATGTGAGTTTTGTGTTCATTGCTTTCCCCATTTTTTTGCCAGAATGTCTTCAAGTCTGTTGTCATATCCAAGAAGGGACAAAGGATTCACTTCGACACACATGGAATATCTATAGCTCTTCTCCCAGTGGTCATTTTGATCAACTTCAAAAAGGCTCCCAATGTACACTGTGGAGATACTGTCCCATGACCACATGCACTGCACAAAGGCACAACACAGGACATTTAGTGTCCAGTATCACCCCCACACATTTATTTAAACAATTGTGGGGTTCTCTGTCACTCTGTTGAATCAGGTGAAAAAAAAATTGTATTAACAAAACACTTCCAAGTTATTGACATTTTAATACAAGAAGGAGAGATGCCCTTTGAAGAAATGTTAACAGAAAGCTCAGTCTGCACTCATTTGGGACCCTCCTTTGCTAGTGTACATGGCAGACAAGAAGCCATGGGGCTGGACAGGACTTTTTAAAGCAGACATCACAGTAGCTGCCTTACTGCGGCATTTCTACTCTCAGATGGGGAGAATAGGCACCAGCCATCAAGAGACATGGACTCATTTACCAGCACAGCCAAATAAGTCAGTGTCAATTAAAGACAAAGACTAAGGCTGGAAGAGAAGCCTGGTGAAGCTGATTCTAGCCTTTCCTTTGGCCTGGGAAAAAGAAATAAAAGCTGTGATGAGACTTTATGGGTTCTGTTTTATTCCCTTTTACAAGAGATGCATTCTTAATCCATTTTGCTAGCACAAGCTGGTATCTGTTTATACCTATTGCCTGAAGGAAACACACACCAACACACTCAGCCACCAATTCCCCTTTTATAACTAGTTATACATGCCCTTAAGTAGTCAGGAAAAAACAGGCGTGCAGAAAAGACCACTCAAAGGCATCTTGTGAATAGCTAGAGCTGTGAGCTTAATAAAAAGTCTTTCCTACCACAAAGCACAGCTTATAGCATCGCGTTCAAAATATTTCTCCAAATACACTCTAGGTGAATTTCTTGTCCCACTGAAGCCCTTCACTTCAGTGGGGTGTATTTCACCTTTTGTGTTTCATTGCAAATTGTTAGGAAAAAGAATAAATTACGCTCCGTTAAATCCAGGCACAGTAATAATCAACAAATCCTTTTTAAAAGAAACAAATACTACTGGGAGATTTCTTTATACCTGGCTCAAGTCTTACAGAGATTTTTGTTGCATTTTTAAAAAGTGTTCTAAAAGTTATTTTCTGATCTACTTTTTGTATTCCTGGATGGTTTCACTGCATTAATATCAAACCAACTGCAACAAGAAAAAACAAACAGAGAAAAGGCATTAAGGGACAAAAGACCAGATTTAAAAGCCTTTCACAACCATCCACTTAAAAGACCACACTGTTTAGCTAGCTTGTCCAAATTTACAGTGTAGCAAGAGCAATAATCTCCATCACTACTGCTTATAGTCCCTGCCAAACTGAAAGCAAAGTTTCCATTGACTTCTGTATGCAGATCAGTTCCTGGAAAAGAGGGATTGTATTTCAGTGTCAGAGTTGTTAGACAAATGGCTGTAAACACTGAGATGGAGATATCCCTTCTCTTCAGGTTAAGTTATTTTGCCACAAACAGAACATTTGAAGTCTGTAACTGCACGGTATTGAGACAACCCATCCATCTTTCAAAGCAGATTAGAGTGCATTGCAAATGACACACCACATAACTTAAGCCAAATGTTCAAAATTCCACTTGATGTTGGTACCACACATCCTGCCTTTAGTCATGTGTCTGAACACATTCCTAGCAAGCTTAAGCAGAGTATAGTTAATAGAATCAGACTATGGAAAACTATCACAACAGTGCCATTGGAGGAGGTCCAGAGAGCCATGAAGATGATCAGAGGGTTGGAGCACCTCTCTTGTAAAGGAAGGTTGAGGGAGTTGATCTTGTTTAGCTTGGAGAGCAGAAGGCTCTAGAGAGACCTCATTATGGCTAACTTATAAAAAGGAGGGGGATTACTCTTTATACGGTCTAATAATTATAGGATAAGGGTGAAGGGCTTTAAATTAAAAGAGGGGACATTTAGGTTAGATGGTTATGTTAGATGTTATGAAGAAATTCTTTACTCAGCCGGTGGTGAGGCCCGGGCACAGGCTGCTCAGAGAAGGTGTGGATGTCCCAACCCTGGAGGTGCCCAAGGTCAGGTTGGATGAAGCCCTGGGCAGCCCGAGATGATAATGAGAAACCAGCCCACAGCAGGGAGCTAGGGTTGAATGGGCTTTAAGGTCCCTTCCAACCCAAGTCATTCTATGATTCCATGAATGCAAGGCAACGTTTCTATTTTAGAAGCCAGTCAGTAATTTGTGCTGAGATCCTCAGGTTTCTTCTCTCCATCTCTGCACTGTCCATAAGCCTGCCATCTTGTAGTTCCTCCACAATATCTTTATTTAGATATTTTCATTCTATCACCGTGTTTCATTGCATTAAACATGCTTCCAGTCTATCATTTCTTTATCACAAAACATGTTGGTGTTTATGCACCGTTCACCAATCCAAACACAAAAATCGATCTAACCCATTCTTCCCAGGTTGCCTATTCACTACCTCTCCTCAGGACTCTCACCACCCAGCTAACAGATACACAGAGCCACCACATGCTTTCCTTCCATCCAACCCTTGGACAATCCTCCGTTGACTTACAGCCCTCATCAGGAAATTTGGGAGCCAGTTTTCTGTAGACTACAGATTTTTATTGGTGAATGAATTATATGCTATCAGCAAGAGAGAGGCTGGAAATGTGTACTTCCTCATCAGTCACCACTAATGCTCAGAATAATTATTCAACGTGTTATTCATGTTCAACACATCAGCTCACTGAGCTGGCACTCTCACCCCAGTTACAAAGGTAAATGAAGGCTAGAAGGGGTCTGGGAAACTCTGGAGCTAATGTGCGAGATCTTGGCACCATCTGCTCCTTCCAGAGAGCTAATATTAATAAAAAACTCATCACACTCCTGCTGAGTGCAGGAATGCTAGCAGATAGCTCTTGAGAGATGCACACAGCTTTCAGCCATATTTTAGCCCTGTTCATATATAGTTTCTGCCAGCTTTCTGGGGTATGGAAATTTGAGGCATAGAAAGAATGGATGTGAGGTGTGAGAGGTGGCAGACATGGGCTGCAGCTTTTCTAATCAGGACTTCCCAAGGAGCAATACGTCCAGATGCTCTGAGAAGAGCAGAACTGGGGTTACAGTGCCTGGGCCATGCCAAGTTGCTTGGGCACAGAGCGTATGCAAGGGACAGCATCTCCAGAATTTCCAGGTGTCTGAAACACTCAAAAATGGTCAAAGTCCTCAAAATCAAACTAGAAGTTTCAGGTGGAAAGAGAAGCTCCAGGAAACTCAGGTAAATGGTAGCTGCTAGTGGACCATAACACAACGCATCTGTTTTAAACCAGGGTTCACCATCAAGAAAAAGGTTGTCTGATCTCCTCCCTACTTCATGCCCCTTTCACTTTCATCCATATGGTGTTCTGAGGCCACTGTTACCCTGTGCATACCCATCATTATGCCCTCATTTAGGAGATGCAAGTCTCAGAAAGACACTAGGGTCTGCCATACACAGAATGGTTCTTCTGCACCTCCAACAGCTACATAGTGCTGCCATCAGCACATGGGAAAATACGGTTTGTGTTAACATCCAAGAACACCAAAGCAAAGAATTCCTATCTCACTTTTGTGAGAAAAATATAGGGATTGCTGAAGAAATGTATATCATATTAGACATGCCACTGAAACAAACAGAATTTTTACTATTACTCAAAATGACATTTGCATGATTAGTGTACTTTGAAACTCTGTGTAACCAGACTGCCTAGCTATTTGCTTAGTTGCACAAGAGATCTCATGCTGCTAAATCCTCTTCAGAATTATCTTGCCCCCACCCTACTCCTCAGAAGAGATTTCCAAAATAAAATAAATCATTGATCCAGTGTCAGGAAAGCTGATTTCTCAGTATTATCCAGTCCCTGTGTGTTCTCTGTAGGACTGTTTCCTACAGATAATAGGGGTAACCCTGAGGCATTTTATGGATCCACACGCTTTGAATTTTACAGTCCTTTGCACTAATATCCCTGTTACCAAAGATATGGGATCCCATACCCATTGGAATTCCCAGCAGATGGACAGTAATAAAATTATTTTCCATACCAGAAAGTGCTGCAGAAAATCTGAGGTGTGCAGTGGATGCTTGAATTGACCAATTTAAAATATATACTTTGCACAAGAAAACTGTCTTATAAAAACATTACTGAATTTGCAAAGTGTAACACTCAGATTTCGTGAGGTGTCAGACCTGGAATTGCTTGGCACACCATCTGCACACATCCTGCATATCCCTTCAGTGGGGCATAACCCCCGGAGTGTTGACCTCAGTTACGCCCAGAGCAGCCAGTCTGCCTGAAATTGCTTCTGGGTTTAGCAGCTAAATATCCCAGAGCTGTCCTGGGGCAGCTATGGAAATCCCTACAGTTTAGACAAACGTGCATAGATTAGAAATAGTAAAGCAAGTATCCCCAGATAAAAAGCTAGACATTCTTTCCCTCACCAAATTTTGTGTCCTTGAGATATTTTACCTTTCCAACATTCACTGCATTGATTTGCCTAGGATATTGTTCTCCAGCTTTGTTTTCAGGACTCATTTCAGCTGAGATTTTCCTAAAGAATTGAGCGTGATGGAGATACCCAAACCAAAAAATTCCCACCAAATTTAATTTCAAATGGTTGAAGTATACACCAATCAAAACGGGTTGCAAGAGGCGATGTTACACAACCTTAAGAAGACACATCAGCAGTTCTGCCTATAATATTTTTGCCATTTGCCTTTTTCCAGGCTATTAATTGCATCTTGAGAAGTAAAATAAGTAGCATGAAGAGGAGGAGGGTTTCCAAGCAACTGCTTCATTTTCATTTTGAGCCCATGCTGCAGAAGTGTTAGCAGTAACTTCAGGGGCTAGTCTCAGCCCCAGCCCACAGGAGAGCGAGGAAAGTAGGTTATAAACAGCAATTTTTTTGCACATAACCTCACATTAACACAGAACAGAGGGATCAAAAGGAACAGTATTTTAAATCATTGCATGCACATTCAGTGTCTGTATGCAACACATAATGCAGTCAACAAAACGTATTTGTATGTCCAAAGCACATTCCCAGTGAGTCCTGGGTCCTCCGGATCTCAAACAAATAGGGAAGAAAAAAATAAATAAATAAATAATCCAGCATAAGTATTGCCCTCTGTGCAGCTCCTTGCAAAAATCTCCATTCCAAGCACATTTTCTACTAGGCTCTGTGTGCCACCATACTCTCTTGGAGCTTTCCTCACTCAGACCCTGCTTACTTTCTTCTCCAACTTTTTGTTGAACGGTGCCTTGGGATTGCCACGAACCCAAGCCCAGACTGCCATATTTCAAACTTGGGCACCAAAACAAGTGATCCAATTTCCAGGAGCTGCCAAGCAAGAGGAGAGGACTCGCAGGCGCCCTGCATGCCCTGGAAATCAGGCCACTTTCCTCTGTGCTCCTACTTTCAGCTTTTTCAGTTTTTCCTCCACCCAGTGGCCACTGACAGAAATAAATTGCTTCGTAAAAATACGCTGTGCTACCATCCTAGTTACTGAAATATGCTCTTAGCATGGCAGCTGGCTGCTGGTTGTTGGGTTGCTGCTTACAAATAGGATGAGCAGGGGATAGAAAGAGCAGTGTGCATGTGAATGGGAAATTATGCATAACCAGCCAAAAACATTATATCCAACAAAGGAATATACAGGCATAGAAACACAGCCACATTCAAATACAGTCACCAGAAGTTATCACTGCCATTGTCAGCAGTTGAAATCAAAGGTCAAAGCAAATTGAAAACTATTGCCACAGCAAAAGCACAGAAACCTACATTCTGTCATATAAATCAACACACTGATGAAGCCTCCTGACCAGTTTCATACTGGTACAGGAGGAACATATGTTTCTTGGCAGTTGTCTGCCTCACCTGCACAGATGTAGTGAGCCACAGGTCTGGGCTTCAGCATGGAGCTATGGACACACAAGAGACAGAGTCCTCTTCAGTCTGCTATGGTCTGCCACAAAACCTTCTGGTAGTTATAATTTAATTTTGGATTTTAGTATTCAGCCAGAGATTGGAAAAAGGCTTTGCTTCTGTAGATGATGAAAGCACAGTACCTTAGCCAGCTGGCAGAGTTATAAAGTTGCATTTATGTCTCATTACTAATAGCTATTGAATTAACTCTGTAATTGGTTCTTTAAGAAAATTTGCAAGATATATTCCATACAGCATACTGCAAAGTTCTGTGAGCCTCTAGCAAGGCTAGACCAAAATACCAACATATATGCAGATGTACCTGCAATGCGCATCAACTCACACTTCAGTTTCTCTAGCATACATGTGAAGAAGACCAAAGAAGGAATACATCACAGAATCACAGAATGGCTGCGGTTGGAAGGGACCTTAAAGCCCATCCAGTTCCAACCTCCCTGCCATGGGCTGGCTGCCACCCCCCAGCTCAGGCTGCCCAGGGCCCCATCCAACCTGGCCTTGGGCACCTCCACGAATGGGGCACCCACAGCTTCTCTGGGCAGCCTGTGCCAGTGCCTCACCGCTCTCTGAGTAAAGGATTTCTTTCTAAAATCTAACCGAAATGTCCTCTCTTTTAGTTTAAGGCCATTTCCCCTTGTCCTATTACTATCAGACCATGTGAAAATCCAGTCCCCCTCTGGCTTATAAGCACCCTTCAAGTACTAGAAGACCACAAGGAGGTCTCCCTGGAGCCTTCTCTCCTTCAGGCTCAGCAGGCCCGACTCCCTCAACCTTTCTTCATAGGAGAGGTGCTCCAGCCTTCTGATCATCTTCAGATAATATACACTTTTCATCAGTTCAGAATATGATTCATCTGATCCATAATCAGGCAGACTTCTACATGCCTGCACTTACGCAAATTCCTACCTTTAACAACCTCGGTGCTCAGAATACACATCCACAATTACAAAAATATTATTCACAGCATGTTTGACCTACAAAAATATGGGCAAAGAGACTGTCCATTTTCTCTTCCTCTCTACAGAGTTCTGGTGTTTCTGGTCAAAATGCTTCATTTGGCTGTGCTGAATGGCACGCTGTCCCTGTACAGTGTTATTCCTTGCTTACAAACATATATATATATATAAAATATGGGTTTTCTTTCCCTAAATTCAGTCAGTGTTTGCCCTACATCTATTTGGTCGCATTTCCACCCGCAGACCACTCACTCTCAGATCATGACACCAATGAACCACCTCCTATTACATGCCATTTGCTTGCTCCTCATGGACAGCCCTTCTTCCACTTGGTGACATACACCTTCCCACACCAAGAAGGACATTCCAGCAGGACACAGAGCACACCAGGTACCACTGCACATTTCCAAGGCGCGCAGCCCTTTTCGCTTTTGTTGGGACACTGGAAGAATTCATTTGCTCAAGGCCGGGTCACCGAAACCCCTCTGCCAGAGCACAAAAAGCAAATAGGGGCTGGAAATACCATCCCAGAGATTAAACCTTTTTCTGTTTGAAGGGATGATTGAGAAGACTTGCCTGATTATTTGCCCAGCTCTGCCTATAAAGATTTAAACTTGTTTGCTGTTTCCCCCTCACCTTGAGCCTGTGGTTTACGGCAACCAAGGATGGTGTGGGTAGGGCAGGGGGAGCCCAGTAACTCCACGGTCCTCAGAGGACAACATCATAAAAGGGATCAGGGACACAGCTCTTAGCCATGACCCTTCTCAGCAAACAAAGCAGCAATTACTGGGCAAAAACATTGCTCCCAGTATTGTCCCTTAGAAAACACCTCTCCAAGAGCCATTGTGCTGGGCAGCAGCAGGAGGCTGCGTGCACCCTCTGAGTCAAAGAGCACGGATTTGCACAGCTCTTTCTGACCTGGCACTCCCATACCGGCCCGTGGAGCCGCAGACCTGCCACAAAGCTTCATGAATTACGTTGATTGAGCAATTTTCAGTGTTTCTCCGGCTGCCAGCAGCAGTGGTGCTCTGTCTGCCAGCTCTTGGTGAGACAAAGCTGATTTAGTGTCCCCCATCTGGTAGCTGAACTCGACATGCAATCTGCACACCGCCAGGGCCAGCGCTCAGACTGGGATCCTCACAGGGCTCTGACAGTGCTTCCAACAGGAGAGCCAACACAATGTGCTGCGGTAAACCTGTCCTGTTGGGAAGTGACTTTTACACCTGTGAGGAACAGGAGCGGGGACAAAAACATAGAATACAGCTAGCCAGGACTGCAAAAAGCAGCTTTAATAGCTATGCAGATTAGAGAAAACCCACAGAGTTGGCAACACTTCTAGGACTTGTTTATACTTAATAGCTAATGCTGGTTACTACTAATATCTTGTTTAAAAGACAAGGCTATTTAATAGGCAGCTAATGATATTTTACTGTCCTAAGGTAAAGGAATTACTGCCAGAAGTTTGCAATTAAATAAGCCATCATACCATGCAAAAATTACAGCTTTTGCCCCTAGGTTGTTGCTTTGAATCCAGCTCAAGTCAGTAATGACCAAAACCTGTCTCCCTGCAAGGATGCTCGGTGACCTGCACAAGCTGCGCTTACAGGTACAGCCCTGTGGCAGGGCTGCTGCCCATCCTGACAGCCATCCTTAAACAGCCGTGGTACCACACTGTCAGCCTGATGTCACCTTCACCTCACATGACTGATTCTGAAATGACCTGAAACTGCAGAAAATTTCATCAGAGAGAAAGAAAGACTAGATGTTATCCTGACATAGCAGTGAGTCAATCCTGATCCCACATTTCATTCCATTATTTTGCATTGTGAATGCATTCTGGTTTCAATCTGTGCAAGAAATTGTGAATCCACGTAACGCTGGCCAAACAAAAATTCAGCAGCAGGGCCCTTTCCTAACTTTCCAAAAGCAGCCTGAGCAGCCACAGGTGTGCTCTGCCCCTGCCTTTCAACTTTGGCCTTTGCAGCTCAGCTCTCCCTGTTTGTATCAGGCAGTGCCAGGCAGCACGAGGTGCACGTTGCTTATAGGAGGGAGATCTCTTCCAGCTGCTTGTTGCTGCTTCACTAAGGCCTTGTCAGACAGCATGTGTAAACTGCAGCTCTTTGTCAAATGTGGTGTTACAATGAGAAGAAAAGAAGGGCAGCTCCTCCTGCTTCATCCCTCTTTCAGCTGTGCCAATTTATGCATTCCAATCACTTCACAATTTTCATAAATTTAGCATTGGCATATTCTACCTGGATATACCTACGCTGCTTCAATCCGATAGCGTAATTACACAAGAACATGCTGAGCTCCCTAATCAGGATGGGGATGCGCACAGACATGGGCAGGTAGCACTGCAGGTCGGCGCTGAAGGCTCGTGCCCATACAACAGCCTCCCTTGACACTGCTGTACACCAAAATCCTCTTTCATCTTCAGGGTCTCCTCCAGAGTCGATGACAGCCTGAGGTCTAAACACAGCCGTAGAAGCAAATCATTAGCAGCTTGGGCGCCTGACTGGCTGGATTACCACCGTCCAGAAGCTCAGTGCATCTCCAAATGTGTGTGCTGTCGTCGTTTAACTCTTCCCCACCCAGTGTTCTTAAAGAAGCAGTGATTTTTATGACAGCTACATGGATGTGCACACACACTGCAAAACACAACTTTTTATTCCCAGCTCCTCTAGCTGAGGGAAGCTCTTCCTTTTTCCTCACAAAGAGGCAGATTTAGGATGCCAAGTTCTGCATCTGCCAGTGCACAGTGACCACGCCATCATTAGCGCAGCCGGAGCACCAGGCACTAAAATCCCACTGTGCAGTTTTATTCTGAGTGAGGTACCAAGCTGCACGATGGAGCAAGCCCATTAGACAGGCAGGCAGAGAGGCAGGGCAGCACGGGATCTTTCTTGTCCCTAATTAGCTGCGGGGCAATGGCTGTCCTGTCTCCACTGACGCTCTTCATTACTGTCCTCGGGCTTTAAATAGATGCTGTCTGCCTGCCGTGCCTATGTAGTTTTAGGCCAGCAATAAAATGCAGGTATGAAAAACATATTGATAAAAATCTATGTGGGATTCATAATGATGGAGAAGAATTAAAACTAAAACGGCAAGTGTTCCAGTCTTCTACAGTCAGCACTTGTTCATTTGTTTCTTAATGTGAAACAATCAAACACTTAAAATATGCAGGGACGCACACACAATTTGTATGTATAAACATACATTATTTAGACCAGCTGAATCCTCAAGAGCTGCAAATATTCCATGAATTATTCTGTGATTTATACTTCCCCATCTGAGAGTATACTTACACCAGAAGATTCTTCTTTTTCAATTAAAATTCATTATGTTAGTGTCCCATCCAAGCAGACAAAACAACAGAGGGAATGCAAGGCGTGACCCACGGGCTTTGCATGTCAGTCTGCTCCCAGACATCATTTTCCCCAGAAGCCCCCCAAGGCACGAGCAGAAAGCCGGCTCTGAGCCAGACGAGCAATTTCCTGTGCACACATCTCCCCGCCAACACCTTTTTAGGAGGCACCTCCAACACAACAGTGGAATAAGACCAGCGAAAGCCTGCTGCACACCCACAGAGCTGATCCAAACACCAGCAGCAACTCAGCCCAGCTGCTCCCCACACACTCGCTGGCTCTCCCCATCGCCTCGCTGTTGTGAGATTTTAGGTACCGCTGGTGTAACAAATGTTTTTAGTCTGCTCTGCTGTGTACGTTTGCATGCTAACCCATCACTCAGACCTGATTTCCAATGTAAAATTCCTTCTGCACATAAATATCCGACTTCTCTTGGCTAGATCAGTCAGAGAGCAATGGTTTCCTTTCTAACATGCCTGCTCAGCTCCCAAACCCTGCGCAGCACCATGACCGTGGCGTGTGGGGCTGCGTGGTTTGTATTGTACTGAAGGCTGCAGAGCTTCTGCTCCTAACTTAGAGCTTCTCCACTCCTAATCCTTTTAAAAACAAAAGAATTAATTTTTCCTCTTCTCAGTGGTGTGTAAAACAACTGAAGAAGATACCCAAAAATCATAGGGGGGGAAAATAAATAAAAACTGTTAACATTAAATATGAATACTTCTTCCATCCTAAAAAAAGACCCTGGGAAAACTACTCAAATCGCAATTGCACAAAGAGATGATAGTTGAGCTACAGAGAACAAAGAAATTCGCAGCCGGGCTGGTTCAAATGCAACGCTCTGCTTGTTCCAGGAGCACCTGTTGCATCCAAGCACTTGGACAAAAGCTCTTCTTCTAAAAACTGAATGCCTCCAACTCTGAGCTGCATTTCACTTTTCTGTCCTCAAGATCCCAGGGGAATTGTCCAGGAGGGAAAAAGGGAAGGAGGACAGAAGCAAAAGCAGACTTTACATTCCTGTTATTTTTAAATATAATTACAAAAAAGTCTGCAAGCAGAAAGCTGGGAATATTCAAAGCTTCCCAGACCTTTGTGTAACGTTTTTAAAACCCAAAGGGAAAAACAAAACAAAAAGGAGTGGTAGAAGCCAATTTTAAAGTTTCCTTTGCAGGTCACCTTTGAGATGAAGTCAGATTTCCTCCACATAATATGGTCTGAAAATACATTATAAGGATATTGATGGTTTGTGCACTAAAGCAGCAGTGCCAGAAATTGAATTACAGCACTCCAGTCTTCTCCAACGCACTGATGAAGAGCCCAGTCTGGTCTTATTTTTGTTTTAAATTATGAACAGACTAAAAATTCTTACACCAAATACAAACACATTAACAGTTTTACCTGTTAGAATAAAATAACAATATTGATACGAGCCATAGAGGCCCTAATAGTTCACAACCAACTGCACTGCAGCACCCTGCACAGTGCAGGTGCTTGACATTTGTGGCTACTTATAAGTACTGTGATGCTCATCGTATAGCAGGAGTTCCATGCTGGCAAATTAGCTTCTCTTATTCAGAGATACCTGAAAGCAATTTGAGAGGTCCACCCAGAAACAAGCAACTTGCTCTTAAAACCTCTATCAAGGGTTTAGTTAGCATTGAAATCCTAATTAGGTTCATTTAAAAAAAAAAAACAGGATTCATGTGGAACAACACAGCTAAACTGTGAACCTATGAATGGTTCCCATTGGCTTTTATGAATTTGTGTTTGTCACAAACCAACAAGGCCACTTTTCCCCAGTTTCATATTTCTAATGACCTCATAGAATGGCTTGGGTTGGAAAGGACCTCAATTATCACCTATTTCCAACCCCCCTGCTGCAGGCTGGCTGCCAACCACTAAATCAGACACTAGAACAAGTCCTCATCCAGCATGGCCTTGGTCACCTCCAGGAATGGGGCAACTCCAAAATATTCAAACTCCATAGAACTCAAATCACATCCCTTGTTTGTTTAAATATGAACAAAATAAAAATTCCTACGCTACATATAAAGGCATCTAACAGCCTACAAAGAAGAACTATCCCTGCAAAATAGTAGGTGTCCCAGTGTGTCTGCCTGCTCATGAGCTGATCTTTCAGCCTTGGATCAGATCACTGCCCAGTTGCACTTCGTGCATATGTAAAAATCATTCCTACGTCAAACATCACTACCGTATTTGAAATGTTGTCTTTCACAGCACACAAGAGGTACCCAAGTATCCAGACTGTGAAAGGGTCTATTTGCAAATGTAAAATACTCCAGTCCTTCCCTGAAGATATTTTTACATTTATCCATCTTCCTTTGCGACCATGGACCTTCCTGAATAAAGCAGCCTGACTGGCAATTCAGATTCCTAATGAGGACCCAAATTGCAAATGGAAAACCCATTAATTTTTATGCACCCCTAGAATGTATTCCTGTGCATTTTATAACTCTAGCCCTTATGAGATCAGGCATGGAGCCATCTTCCAAAAAAAAAAAATATACAGGAAAGCATCCTGCAAAATAAATAAATAATAAAAAATAAATAAAAGAAAGGACCACAACTCGCAGCCTGAACATTTCCTTCTCATTTGTGTTCTGCTGCTCCCCAGGACTGCCAGCAATGCCCAGCTGATCTCATGTGATCTGTATCAAACACTGCCTTTACCTGACACTGTTCTGTCCAAGGGGAGCTCTTCAAATTAATTCCACAGGCTTCACAGAGCTTTGACAACTCTTTTTTGATCCTTTCTGCTGCCTCCTAACACTTCCAGAGATATTTAAACCCAGCCTGAAATGAATGGCAACTCTTCTTATACCACTGTCCCTATTGCTATGGCTACTGAATTCCCCTCAGACAATAATTACAGGCAAAATCAGCACTATTACAAATATTCCCTTCCCTTATCCATCCATCCCCGTTCAGCTGGGAGTTGCTGGCAGCACCAAGCCTGCTGTGGGCAGCTCCAGCAGAGCCCTGCCCCGTGCCAGGGTGGCTTTGCTTATTCACTGGCATGAAAAAAGATAAGTTTTGCCGCAATAAATCCCGTCTGCACAATTTCTATCTCCACACTGAAAAACCTTTTAAAATCCCAGGAAAAGATCTCATATACAAAAAATTGGGGGTATAGCCGTATTTCAAATATTCTGAATTAAAATAGCTGTATCAGCTAGATAACCTTAGCACCATCACAAAATATTTGCCAGTAAATTAGGCTCATCTCTTGCAGAAATGGCATGAAATAGATTTTCCTGTTCTCACTGGGTTCAGGATTGGGTTTTGTCTCATTTCAGACCTTCTTGAGGATTCATTAGGTTGCGGGCAGGGAGAGCACAGTACTTGAAAGCGAAGAGTTTTCCTGCTAAGGCTAATAGCAAGCATTTCCAAACTTGGGCTAGCCAGATCACAGCAGGTGATTACAGTAAACCCATGGCACGCAGGAGAAGGAGCTGAAGAAGTTCAGTTTAGCTGAATTTCACACCATGTCAGAGTCCTATTTGCAGCTTAGAAAATGAATTTAATAAAGCTTTTCTGCTGTAACATGGACTGTCAGCTAGCAGATTCTCTGACACCTGCTGCTCTTTGAATCTGATACCATATTGCAGCATAATGTGGTCTAAAATTAGACTTCACACAACACACCAGGTTTCAATCTTTCAGAAAATAATTCTGCTCAGCACCTTTCATTCCCTAACAGTGTTTTAAGACATGTCCCTTCTCCCTTGACTCTCCTGGAATAACATTTGGAATATTTAAACAGCATTTTGAATCAGATTTAAAAAAAAAACAACCAACTTGAATAGTCTAATTTCCTCTTGATTGCAAATTGCACCATGAACTGTACACATGCCAATTTATATAGTTGCTTTCTACCTGCACCCCCACAGAACAGAGATAGCATAAAGCTAGAAAGCTTTCAACTTTGGGTGCAGAGAATTATTGTCTGAGAAGGAAAAATATCCAAAGCTTAATGGCAGTTGGGTGTTCCAATATCTATTCAAAGACTGAGAACCAACCACAGGAAGAAGCCAGTGACAGCTCCTCAAGATAATGTAATTTTTCTGTATAAATTTCACTAATTACCAAAGAAAAGAATTAACCTGCTCTATTTCTTTCTCTAATCAAGACATATGTTTGTATTATGAATCCGAATACAATTAATTGATAGCATTAATTGCAGTCAATTCTCTATAAGAGGGATAAACTATCTCATTCTGAAGAGTAGTTAGATTTTCTTCAATACTGTGCCTAGCCTTGAAAAGCCAAGTTGGCTCCAAAACCCATCTCTTGTCTGAAATCATTTAAGAAGCTTCTCTTGTGAGACAAATACCTGTCTTGTCTTTCCCAGCCTATATGCAAACAAAACGTGGAGCTAATGTGCGTAGCATGAATAACATTTTGTTCCAAAGAAAGCTATCACTGAATTGTACACTCCAATAGACTATCAGTAACTTCAGAAGAATTTAAAGGAAGTGTAATTTAAAAGCAGATATAAATTACAGGTAGATTCATTAAAAAGGATAGAATTCACTGCAGCAGAATAGATACAGTCCTTTCATTGGTGAGGAAGATGTCTGAGATATCCAATAGAATTAGTAGCCATATTCTCATCTTAGAAATTACTATTAATCTGCTTTTTGTATCAAAATCAAAAGCTTTCCGAACTTAGAATGCAGCATCCTACTTCAGCTTGCAAATGAGCTGGAGGGAAAAAAGTAAACAGATCACAAACACTAAACTGTAAAAAAATATAAATAGCATGCAAATTGAAGCAAATAAGATGTCTGGTGGGAAAGAGGAGAAAAATATGCAACTTCCCACATTTTAACTGAATGTCCAGAACATTGTTCCGTATGGAACATCACCAGTAAAATAGAATCCGATTGACTGCCGTAGCCAATTCCTGAAGCCTTCCTTCACCAAACACGTGGAAGCAAGTGCATAACCTTTCCTTACAGCAAATGAGAGGAATTTCACAGAGTTAGGCGTGAATCTGCAGTGTTCCTCTTCCCTATCTCTGCACACTGATAGCACATTTTAGTTCAAGAATTGTTCTAAAATGAATGGGTTTACCCAAATTATGATCTCACCCTTCTCACTAAAGCATACTTTTCATCATAATGTTGCTGCTTCCTTTCAAGAACATGGAGCAATGACTGAAATTGTTTTCTGCATCAATACACTAGAATCCCTATAAACTATCAACCTTTTCCTGAAAATTCTATGAGTATAATTATCTTCAGCATAAACTGAAGACAAAGGAGAACATAAAGCTTCTGTACATTTCATTTTGTTTAAACTAGCTTCACATCTTTTTGAAAATGCAATCTACATGTTGAAACAAAGGAACCGTCTAATGGGTACATTACAATAAAAACTACTGCCATCAATCTACATTTACACCCATCCATCTTGAAAAATATTGGTAATCTGAACAGAAAGAAATTCCTCAAGTATACTCCAAGTATTCTCAGGCTATTCACTCCATCACATTTACATCTATATATGTGCTCACATCCCATTTCAGAGATAATCATTATGGTCATCAAAAGTATTTCATCTCATTTTTCATGTTGGGGTACAGGTGCTTTTTTATACCTCAATTACACTTTTTTTTTCCCTAATCCAAGAACTTTAAGTTACTATGACCTGTCTGACTCAGAGGTATTTTGCTAGCGCTGAAAACACTAGTGCTCAAACCTTTCAGAAACATCAATAATCCAGAGTCTGCTCATTTGGTAACCTGGACTATAACTGTGCCAGAATTTTATTTCTTCCGTGAGCTCTTTTTTCTTGTTGTTCTTAGATGCACCTCTCTGTAAACCCAGGGTATGACTAAGCAGGCTAAAAGTGACTCGAGCAGATTCATTGACAAAAAGTTACATTAGTAAAATACTGAACACCTTCTGTTAAGGGAAAGCATGATTTTAAAAATAATTGTGTTTTTAAACTACATGCATGAAAAAAAAAAAGTATAGCTCATGAGACAGGCATATGGAAATGTTGCTATTTGAGACACGTTCAGATCCTGGAGAAGAGAGCCAGGCTCGAGTACTTTGGGTACATGAATTCCTGAGGTCTGGGCAGCAGCTTATTAGCATCATTTTGTGGCCATCCAAAGTTGAGGAGGGAGTTAGGCATAAATCATTTATCCTTTATTTCAATGTTCTTTCACGAAAACCAGTTATTACATTCTGTTTGATTATGGTGCTGGTTTGCATTTTAATCTGATTTAATCATCTTGAATGCTATAATTAAGAGGAACGGCATAAAGAGGGTAGATCGGGACAGGCACAATCTTATCATAGATACCCTTTACTGAACTGAGCCTGGGATGCCAGACTGAAATCTGAGCACACACTGTGAAGTAGCCCCAGAACGGTAAGACAGCAACTTTCCTTTGTCTGGTAAATCATGACAAATCACTTGATATGCACATGGCCACAGGGAACTCTCTCCAACAGAGGAAAAACAGGTATTAACCCATCTGGGAGGAATTACATCCAAACTCTGACCCCAGTTTAACTCTATATGCACCATTACCTGCTTAAATACTTATTCTGGCTGAATTAACAGGAAATGGGCAAACTCCAGTTTAATTCATATGCAGAGTTTGGATGAGCACAGTTGTACTGCTTGACCGGCGGACAGGAAGAGTCCCTGTTAATTCAAGATGCTAAAGGCATACTCATGGGAGAAACTAGGTAAGGAAACCAGCTTTAAGTGCAGACTGTGCTTTACAGCCATGGACACACAGCCAGTGTATTCACTGTTCGAGGCTTACAACACCATAAGAAAACATTTCAGTTTTCTATTTTGACGGATATATGGTTCTGTACTGATGTACCAGTCCAGAACTAATGAAAATGAAGTCTTGTTTCAGAAACAGGATGAAGTCATAGTTAGTAGCTTGACTGAGTAAGTGGCAACCCAGTTCACGGCAAGGGGTTGGAACTAGATAGATGATCTTTGCAGTCCTTTCCAATCTAAGCCAGTCTGTGATTTTATGATATGATTATTGGCTTCACAGGGGCTCTGTAGCAATACAGAAATATTCAATAAAGATTTATTTTCGAAAAGAAAAAAAATTGTTTAGACTGCAACCATTGCAAGCAACACCAATGTGCATCAGTTTTCAATAGCATAAGGATGCCTTAAACTGATATTTACTTTATTCTCTGCTTGGGAATACACCAGAAGAATACAATCAAGTCCACAGAGTTATAAAATTCCATAGGTATCCGAGGACCACAAAGCAAAACTGCACAGAATTCATTCAAACGCAGAAGGAGCTGCAATAAGAGTGAGATGTGGCCGCCACCTGAGTGGTTTACAATGACTGTGCCCAGCACAGATCCCTGCAGGTTGCTCAGCTGAGGGCACGCACTGGGGAATGCAGCCCACCAAAGATGCACACCGTCTGGGGGAGCAGGGATCCAGCATTAGAGAAAGTGGGAAAACCTGAACCAGCCATACACTGCTTTTCTGAGCCAAAACAAAATAAGAAGTCCTTGCTTGATTGCCACAGTCAAAACACTGAACCAGAACAAGTAAACAAGGTTGCTGATTTGCCGTTGACTTGATTGAGCAGTCATTGTAAGTAGTAGAACCTAAATGATGCCCTGTGTAGCTAACCAGTTGTCTCTTGCTGAGCTGTAGAGATTGAGGAACTGATGAAAAATATATACCTGATTCATTCCTGCTTGAGTAGCACACGGCCTGTGCAAAACTCCTGCCAAACTGTAATCTAGGATTTGGCTATTGTATCTAATTTGAACACAAATAACAGGAGCTCAAACCATGGGTGGATGGAAGCTATGATTTATGGCTGAGAATGGACAATAGGTTTGTAACATGCCAGATATTTTTTTACTGGATCCACATCAAGTCTTCCCTAACTTACTGTTGCTAGGTAGCTAATCAAGATGAAGTCTAAAAAAAAAAGTTAAGTAATTCTGTAGTTCATAACTATTGGCTAAAATGTCTTTTCTGTAACCTAACGTTTGTCTCATCCATGATTCTTTCCCCCTCGAGATTCAGTCCATCAAGTTGTAACACAGCCAAGAGTTGGATGTTCTCTGATTTTAGCAGAGGAGGAGAAACACTCTTCCTTGCTCCCCTTTACCATAACTGATTACCTCGACATCCAGATGGTGAACACAAGACTGCAAGCAAGCATGTCTGAAACGAATTCTCAGTGTGGAAGGGTGGAATAAGCCATATGTTTTCACAAATTAGGGGTGACTCTCTAAAGCCTGAGTGATGAAGCAGATCCAGAAGTAAGTTATGCATGATCCTCCTCGATGAGTGAAGAGAGATGTTTTATTCAGTGCCTCATGCTGTGCGCTATATTTATCCCAAATGTATCTTTGTACATTTTAAAATGTTTTCTATTAGAGGATGTTGCAACTGCAGCACAGGACTGTGTATGCTGTAATTTAAAATCCAAGAGCTTTTGGACGGCTACGTGCAGCCTTGATACCACCATACCTTGATATTAGAACATGACATATTTCCTTCTTTTACCTAAAGTCTCCCCAAAAGCTCAGGAAAAATAAGACAAATTGAAACAATTCTTTTAATCTCAGAACTGTGATGGAGAAATTGCAAACCTCTAATGATGGCAAAGGCTGCTCAGGTGGAGCAGAACAACACAGGAGCCCTCTACGTGCCCACAGTCCCCAGCACTGCCGCCCCGCTCTGCCTTGGGATGCATCTGGCAGCCAAGAGGAGACACAGCCAGCAGCAGGGCCATGCTTCAAATGGAAAGAGAATAACAGTAAAAACAAAAGCAAAGATCATTCTGACTGAAAATCCATAGCCATCTTTAAACATAATAACTACAATCACATTTATTGACCAAGCTGCAGAGTTAGAGCCCATAGGCAAGATCATCAGCTAAGATGGATTGCTATAGCACCATTAACTTCACCACTCCACCCTTGATCTCACCCCACTGTGTTCCCAAAATGGCCATGGAATACAATTTTTTTTCCTTTTATTGTACAAAGCTCCAGCCATTTCAAGAAATACTCTTGCTGTACAGCTTACATTTCACTTATTTTACACCTCACTGTAATTCATTCACCAGCCTTATCTCTATCTGAACATATATATCAACGCAGTCCGCTAGCATCCCACTTATGAAATTCTTGGACTAAAGGGACCATTGGAAAAATTTTGGAGCTATCTGCTGACCTTTTTAAATCACTTGCTACCTTCTGCACCAGAATGTCTCAAAGCTCAGCTGCTTTGAGTTCTTGCCTGTCTCATGTAATGAGCAGATGTGGCAAAGTAAGGATTTGTAACACTAGGAAAGTTATGATGACAGGTCTTTCTGTGCCAGATTTTTATTTTTACAGGCTAACACTGAACTGCAGCACTTTTTCCTTTCTTTTTTTTTTTAATTCAGCTTCTGACAAGAACACATAAAAAGCATATCAAAGGCAACAATAAATCTACTAAAATATTTCTCTTGATTCAAACCAGGCTGTGCTTTACAGGACTGCACAGATCATGCTCAGTTTGAATTTACTCAAATATCAGCCCCAACATCTCAAGAATCACAGTGCCCTGCATGTCCCTTCTAGCACCTAAAAATAGCCCCGTGTTCTACTTGGTAAGGGGAATCAAGAAGATGATATGGAGGAGTGTTTAATTGGCAGACGAAGGAAAAAAACAAACCTACTGCTGAAGACAGTGATAAAAGGAAACAGTCCTCTCTGTCCCCTGGGCAGTAAAGCAATTACAAGCGAGAGAGTTGCTCCATGGTTATTATTGCAGGCTGAAGTGGTAGCATTCTCCATGATTATCACAAATGTCTCCATTGGGAGGAGGGAAGTGGGAGGATTTACCAAGCAGCAAATCCTCGGTTTCCCTGCCTCTGTTCCCAGCAATTCCTGCTGAACAAAGCTCCATACAAAAGTGCACCCCTTGACAGCTCCATCAGATTTACAGCCTTCTCCTAGTAGAGCCAGGCCAGGATGGAGCAGCTCTGGGCATCATCTTGCCCAATGCCTCCAGAGCTGCTGAGCACCTCCAAGGTAGGAGTTGGGTATTCAGTTTCTGATATAATCTTGCAAACTCTCTGGCTGAAAGCTGGGGAATTTTGGTATCTCTTACATGTCTCTAAACGCTCCCTTTTATCCTTTATGCTTAGATTCAGGCCACTTCAAAAAAAATGTTATGAAATGAAAATTCCATAGTATTTCTCCTCAGAAACATCAGAAAGCTTCATCTTAGCATCAACATTTCTAAGTGCTGTTACACAAGTAAAATTTTACTCAAAATATTTTTTATGACAAAAATGGGAGGACTGAAATAAAGCACGCTGATAACATCTCACTGGAGATTTAAAGTAAATAGGAGATTCTCCATCTACCTGAAAAGGTGCCCAACATCACCAATGCCTACCAGATCCCTCCACCAACCAGGCTGGTAGAGGTCCAACCCTGCATAGAATCAGACAATAACCGTGTCTAGTTATTAGGAGCATGCTTGTGCAATGCTTTGCAGACAGACACAAACTTGTTCTGCCCATGTGCCAAACTAAAGATGATCCTAAAAAACAGTGAAGAAGTCTGGCAGGATGCTGAGCCCAAAGCAGTACACTTTGCCACTTAGGCCTCAGAGGAGGTCAGGGCTGGCCCCATGCTAACACTGCTTCACAGCTGCTGCCCTGGGAGAAGCTGAGCACGGATAGCTCGCACACGCCTGCTGTGCAAAACCCCAGAAACTTGCTTCTGAATGGCTGCAGTATAATTAGGCTAACAATCAGGCTCACCAAATTTAAAATACGTCATCGTCCCTCGGACTACTTCCTCGAGAAGTGAAGTGTGTTATTAGTGGGATAGAAGGGGAAACAGTCTGCATTGTCTGAGCAATACCTGGTTCATTAAGGGAAAATCTGCCTACTGGCCTGCTGGTTTAGTGTTTTCCTGGCTAAACCGACATATGGTTCATTATTATTGTGCATTACGATAGCCCCTAAGGAACCCAGCTCTATCAGGACTGCAGTCTGCTAAGCACTTGTACAAACACAGGAAAGGAGCCCCTCCTCTGAAGAGCTCGCTGTCTAAACAGAGACAGACAAAGGGCTGCAATGCTGTGCGAGAGTTTGCAAACATCATCTTACATTCAAGGCTCTTTCCTCCAGTTGGTTTTTCTCTTCTAAGGAGGATTTTATTTTTTGAGACACAAAGGAAAGCAGAAAGGAGAATGAGGAACGAGACAAAGAAATCTGAGATGAATGGGCAGTGTGAAAACCAGAAACAGGGGCACAGATGAATAAATACATGCAATTTTTACATTTCCAAGAGGAAAGGGAGTATTTTTTCACCACATATGCAACATACAAAGAATAATGAGCTCACACTTGTAGGAAGAATATCTGATATTTTAAGAAAACTTTTACAAAGGTAACAATAGGGAAATCCAGGGATGACTACTAAGAAAGATGACTGCAGCCCAACATTGGAGGTAATCAAAAACACATAGAAGAAACATTTATCAGGAATGACCTAGAATGAGAGACTCTGCCCACAGCAGGGGGCTGAAATCACTGACCTTGTAATCCCTCTCCCAGTCCTGTTGTTCCAGGAGCATCACCTCTATTGCAGAGTTTTAGGCTAGAAAAAATGCTCTGCTCATGGCTGTACGTGCAAAATAAGCACATTTAATCTCAACCAGAAACAGTCAGAAATGAAACCATTTATTTCCCTGTGTTCTCATTTGGTTTTGTATTCATGCCTTCCCAGGCACCTAGTTATCTTGAGATGTATGAAATAAAATATGCCCAGAAGTGGAAAAGCAAACTCAGTCTTTTAAACTTCCTACAGCAATCTAAGCAGCTGCTGAAGTCTGAGTTGCACTTCCAAGGAAATGCTAAGGAGCCCATGAGTCCACCTTACACCCTGCAGCCTGCAAGCATGAAGAGATGGCTCTTCAAGGACTAGGCAGGAAGAAAAAGCAGCAAACACAGTGCCAGCTGAGGCGAAAGCCTTTGCTAATGCCTCAAACAGAGCCAGAACACTTCAGGTAGGGCTGGAATACTATGCAATCCCCTTGATTTGTGAAGGATCTCTTTCTACCTCTTAACTGAGGACAAAGTGAGCACTTAAGATAACCAGAGCTGGGAGCACTCTAGTTTATGATGAGGGGAGCCTCTGAATCTCTTCCTTGTCTTGTGAAGGATCACTCCTGTTCTCTGCTTCTCCAGTAGAAAATGATCTTTCCCTTTTTCTCAGGAAAAAGAACAGTGATGTCTTATTCCTCATTCATATTCTGGATTATCTTGGCAGGGGGAGGGAGTCCTGCAAATTCCCTCTGCCCTTCTGGTGTTTCACTGTGAAGTGGGCACCTCAAGTGACTTAGGAAAAAACCCACAAAGCAATATCTACCCACTTTTCCCCACAGTCACAAATAAGTGCATATTTGAGGTCCTTTCATGCATCATCAACTGTGCTGTTTGTATTTTAAACTTGCAAAGGATAGCCATGTCTAGGCATTGCTACAGACCTTTTAGCAGGACAGTCTCACCTGTAAGATCTGCTCATCTGGTTCACCTTTATTTTCCTGCAACAATCTGCTCTAGCAATAGGGAGGATAGGGAGATGTTCCTTCTCCCCTTCTTTGAGACTATTATCCTGAACGAGGGAAAGGCTCATATACTGCATGTTTTATTATTTAACAGAAGTCTTCACACAGTCAAGACCAGCCTTCTGCAGAATCAACATCAGTTAAGAGCCTTCTGTATCTGCTTTCAGCATCATAGATGCTATTGTTAACAGAACAGCACTTGGAAGGAGTTAAGTGCTCCAGAAGTGCTTATCTTTATGACCTGCTTCTAGCAGACAACTCAGCTCATTATTGTTATCTTAAAATATTCTTATATTAAAAGAATATTCTTCCATTGTTTAGATCCCCAGAACTCTGGCCTGTTCAGAGTGGCAGGTTTCTTGTTAGCTTGTTCCAAATAACTTGAAAAAGACAACCTACATTTTACTGAATTGAGACAAATTTTAGAATTGCAGATATCTAGTCGTTCAGTTGCTCCTGCAGCCTGGAGGAAGCATTCACAAAGATCCTCTCCACCAAACCCAGCTTTCCCCTCTCAATCACCTCCCCATCCGCACTGGAATAATTGCCTCAACAGTTAAAGAGAAATGAAGGGAAGAAAAAAAAAAAAGAAAGAAAAGAAAGAAAACCAGACTCCAAAGCACATAAACCTGGAACTCTTACTCTGAACATTTTTCCTTCACTGGCTCATCTGCCTGCAGGGAATTCAGTTAGTTACATTGCTAGACTAAAAAACCCCGAAGCTGTCCTTGAAATGAATGGCTCCATTCATTTAAGTGGGAGTGTGTTCTGGTTTTATTACCTGACCCCTTATTTCTACCACAAAATCACAGGGCAAGTAAAATAACCTGTTCTCAACAGTGGTTGTCTGGTTATATCCTCCTATTACTTTTTTTTTGTTATTTTTCTAAGATTAATTCAGTGCACAAGGAAAGGATAATAACCCCCACCCTCTCGTGAAAGCAATGTTCAAATATGTTCTGAATGATTTAATGCCACTCTGCCCATTGAATTTCTGTCTCAGTAATTAAAAGGAAAATCAACTAATAAACTGAGAGGTAAAAAAAAAGTCTTTTGAAATAACTACTACCAAATCTCACTACGAGCAACAGCAGTCATCTTCAATGGACTTTACATCAGATCCAAACTGCAGTCGTTTGCTTCAAACGAAATAGAGCTGTTAAATTAAAACCCAAGAAAACCCTAGCAGCACTCACACAGGTGAGAGGATGAAGGAATGACATCTCAGACATGTCAGTACATGACTACACCCACACTGATCCTGCTGCTCAAAGAGATGTCTCTGCACGGGCACCCAGCCAAGCCCACAGCTCAGTGCCGCCCAGACCACCACCAGCTCGTGCAAGCTGCCCGGGGCAGGCTAGGGCTGTGCACCCATGGGTGCTCCCCACCACGTGGCAGCCCTGTGCTCACTGCCAGCCTGTCCGCACATACAGAAACAATCAGCCCTGTATTTCTGACACAATAAGCAAATAGATCTGCCTCATTACCAAGCTCTGCAGCAGAGAAGTATACCTTGTAGACTAAATCATTATCTAGCCTCTTTTTCCTTTTTTTTTTTTTTGGAGGATCCAGGCAATTATTTTTAAGCCTGCTATGAGGAATAATAGCTGGCTTCCTGGGGCTGGCTGTGAACATCCCATAATGCCTGGGAAAGTCCAAGCTGAAATGCTCTGTAGTTTAATGACATGTTACATAGAGAGAAAAACGAATTTGGAAGGAAATACCATTAAAAGAGGTAGGAAACAGAATGTTGTACTGTAAAATACTTGTAAGTGAAAAAATAGCCGATTATTCAATTTTCATAAGATGTCAGTCCTTGTCTGCCTCATCTGTGATAAGTAAAGCAAAGAAAAATATCCCAGTTCAAGGCAGAGCTGAAGATGACCTTGCAGGACCTTTTTTGTTCTGGGAGGCAAACTAAGGAAGGTAAAACAGGTGCTATTGTTAAGAAAGGGATATTCAGCTGTAGGATGATTATGATTCTTCAAGCTGTAGAATTGCAGTCAGAGAAGTCTGCAGCAGCTTCACCTTCTATTAATAGTACAGCAGCATGTTCTGGCGTTAAAATAATGAGGAATGCTAATTCCAGATCCTTTTTGATCCCACCTCTTTTTTTTGTTGTTGTTAAGATGACATATCTATTCTTTTTTCCTTTACTGTTTCTGATTATTCAGTAGATAATTTTCTGTAGTTTCCAGTAAAACCTGTTTAATAACCCGTTTTCACTTAGCATCCCCAAGCAACGCAATTTCTAATTACTTAAATCAATGGTCACTTCTCAAAGATGACAGAGACCTCCCAGAAAGACTCTCATTACAAAAGTGCTCATTGGATTTTTGGCCTTGTAAGTCACAGCCTGCCTGTTCTATACGTACAGTTTCTGCAGAGCCCATTGAGTGGCTATAAGCCATGTAAGGCTCTGGCATTTCCAAAGCAGCCTGATTAGAAACCCGTTTCCTGACCATCCTTCAAGGAGAACTTTCCAGCTGGGGAATTCAGTTCCTTTTAAAATCCTATCTGTATAATTGTTATTTTTCAAAAAGCAGATAATAGATACTCTTCCTGCAAGCAGAAAGGCCACATAAATTGATACTGCAGCTCTAGAAGCTGTTTCAAACAATTGAAGTCTTGATTGGAAATTCATATATCAAGAGACTTACAAAAGAGTGCTGTGGTGTATACCCACTAGCTCTTGTAAAACATGAACTTGAGACCTCACTGCATCCAGTACCTGATAAATGAGCGTAAGAAAAAGCCTCGGCTCCAGCAAGTTCTCAGTCCACATTAGGAAAGATGTAACAGATACAACTTTATCTCCTACGGTGTCCTGCTTACTGTATAGTGGAATACTGGCACGCCCATACGTGGGATGCCTAGGCATTGTCATAAAATGGAGAAATAAGGAAGATTAAAAAAAAAAGTCAATAAATATAAAATCCGGAAGAGGTAGCAGAAAGGAAAATCTGTCAGTAAATCTGGTTTCATTCATATGGACAGGTAGTCTCAGTGATCTGGCTGTTGGCTACAAGATAAGAGTGACTGAATTAAACAAATATGAATAGTTAATGGGAATTCCTTTCCAGCGTTGCCCTTTCCAAAGAGGAAAATGGAAGATGACAGGCAAACACCTGCCACCCAGAGCAAGGAGGGAGCCACTCACCCCTTGTGTGGCTCCTCCATTCGCATCTCAGTGTTATCAAAGCAGCAAGTGAAGTGCAGACTGGTGCACAGCTACTCTCCGCGGGCAGTTATCAGTGTCAATCTTTATCTGTCTGACTGTGACCACAAATAATGAATGCTAATGGAAAAGCATGTGTTCCTGTGTCAAGTATGGCATGTCTTATTTTGTGACTCAAGCTAGGAGTGTTGTTGATACAGCACACTAGTGTCATCATCGGCTCGTAGCAGACAGGTAAATAGTGGCAAGAAATTCCCCTACTTTAAGAAAACTGCAACAACAAGGTACTCTGAGTTCAGCAATGAGAAGAGAATGGCAGTGTTTGGTAGCCACAGTATTCTGGAGAAATTGTAGAAACTTTTTTGAAGCAACAAAGAAGGAAATTCAATATAAAACTGTGCAAAGTAGTCTAAAATGCCCATCCCCCCCAAATTAACTGGAGGAGGCCAAAGAGGCAATAAGTTCAAAAAAACAGCATGAGTTTATTCAAAAATGCTGAAGGAAGGACAGGGCAAGAGGAACCATTGCTGTCCAGATGCAGATAAGGAAATTCAAGGACAAAGATAATAGAAAACACGTTATGCTAATCGTCCCCTAATCAGCACCTGCATACTACCATCCCTTGGTCAGGCACAGGTAATTTTATGTTCATTAAAAACACATAGGGAATAACTAGTTGTGGTGAATGCATTTCCTAGCAGCTGCTGTCTTTGAGATGTGAATGCCTCCTGTTTGATGTGGCAAGGCTCTGCTAATTTTCTTGTGGAAATAAGATCTGGTCCTGTCCACATGTGTATGAGCCTGAATGAAAGGTTTTCCAAGGCCTCCCAGCTTTACTGGAAGAGAATCTGGGAAGGGATTCAGTGAAAGGGATTTATCTGAGGGAGCTTTAAAAGTTCAATGCAGAAGAGAAGATGGTAACGCTGAGAATCATAACTAAATACAGTTCATTGGTACCTGTCAGTCAAATTCCTGGTCTTTATCAAGAAAGAAGCCAGCCCAAGAGCTATCAGAGGCCAAGGCTGTACTTAGTAAGGACTATAGCCAGATCCAGTCCAGCAACCTCCAATGAATATCAACTCAGCACACTGTGAACCATAGGAATATCTACCACATACGTACTGTATAGCACAATCAGGTGCCTGCTTTACAAGTCAGTGTGACAGTCAGAGCGAGGACATACAGACATTATGGCTAAGCACCAGGCTGGCACCGTGCAGAGATCTACTGAGCACGCAGTCAGTCTCTCTGGACATATTTCAGATGACAAGCTACATACAGTGTAAGACTGAAGCCTCTAAATGAAGATTAGTCATTACAATCTTTGTTAGCAGGTACTGTAAGTAACAAGTGTGTTTCCAGTTTAGTGAAGCAAGTGCATATTGCATTTAACTTACCCTCTGAAGTGCTGTCAGCTGTCAAAATCTCTTCACTACGTCATGATACCTCCCATCAGAAGTACTGCAGATGGGAACACACTGCCTCATGGCAAAAGGTTGACATTTCTTGGTGAGGACTCACAGCCTTCTGCTGCAACAACAGCAATGTCCTGCCAGAAAAATCACTACAGTGCCTCTTCAAGGAAAAAAAAGAGCCCTGAAGATAAGAATAAAGAGCAACTAAAAAAGCACGTCCTCAGAGATATTCTAGAGCCTGAATAAAGGCATGAAGACCATGCCACATCATTTTTAAACTCAGGTGAAGCATACAGCTCTGAGCAAGGGGGAAAACAAACAATCTAACTAATCCCACACTCTGTGAAGTGCTAGATCAGAGGAAGGAATTAAGAACATCTAACACTTTTATACAGTTCATTAGCAGCTTCCCAGCTGAAGCACAAGTCATGGAGCTTCCAGTGATCACTTTCACCTGCTCCACAGCACCCTGATACTCAGCTGCATAGAAAAGCAGTTAGAGTCAAGAATGAGCACTCTTTGATATGGAGAAAAAAATAGTGAAAAATAACATAATGAGATCATTGTTATTATTACTATTCAGATCTACCTTGGTAAAATTGCCTGCTAGCTTCCAAGCAATTTCCAAGTTTGAGTTCGTTGAAGCAGGTGCTACCTTCTAAGAAGTTATTTGACTGTCTGCTGGCTCGAGAGATTCCCAAGTTCAGCATGTGACTAATTCCCTTTTCCTTGAGTACAGCTCAGGTGACAACAGGAAAAATGCCTGCCTTTATGAGATTATGTAGATTATGCGTAAGGTGTAATAACTTAAACCAGGAATATACCTATGCATTGCAACTCCCATAGATGTTATCAAAGCTAGTTTTAAACCAGCTCTGTAACCGATGGTAACAACTTAATACAAGTTAATCACCAAAGTCTTTACACAGCTTCTTGAGTGGGTTTTACACCTGCAGTGACATCTGTAAAAATGTATGAATATGCATCTGAAGCAATCACCGAAGTGCAGATATACCCCTCGGCTGCACCAAAGTAGCAGAGCAGGATCTGGTCTCCCCACCTGAGTTTCACAGAAAGCTAGGGAATGTATCTCAATCCAACACAATCCATGAGCAGCACAGGACACCACTGTTATTTTACTTTTATCACACCAGGAAAGGGAAGAGTCTTTTTGTTCCAGTTTTTGATACTTTAGCACATTTCTTCTCCGTTCCATATGCCAGCTGTTTTTATAGCATGGATTTTGATAAGGCCCAGTGGTACAGAGAACCAAGGTTCCTTTGATGCTCAATACAAGGACATGTCTAAGAACAGCTTTGGTATTTTCCCACTGAAATACAAATATTATTTTATGAGTTTTGTCTGGAGTTTAAGTATCAGCCCTGAAGAAGTGGCTACAGCTACTATCGTAGATTTTCATTGTATCACTCGGTCTAACAGAAGATGTTACCTTTAGTACAAAATATGTCTTTCTGAAATAATATTCACTTTAGTGCTGTTAACCACCTACATAAGGTGCCCAAAAAGAGATCTTCAGGGACAAATTCTCCTGCCTTTGGTAACAATCATTATGACCTGTACCATTAATCCCACTGCTTCCTGGCCTTCCGCCTAAACTACTATTTTTGGAGGTAGCATTTTTGTGACTAACCATTTTCAAGTCTTTTTCTAGGCCTACTAACAGAATAGAGAGCTATTCAGTGTGAGCAAAGACATCAGTCTGGTGCAGATGCTGATATCTGAGATACGTGGCACCGGTCCCAGCGGTATTAGAAGAGAATCTCTGACGAACAACATGAGAAATGTATCCTCCCTTTTCTTCCTCTTTTGGCCTCTAATCCACTACAAAGTAGTGAAGTATTAGAAAACACCTGTGGAAACAGGGTAATTGTGTAACTTGCTGCCTGCCAAACAAATAACTACAAAGGTACAAAAACCCACTGAACTACAGACAGTCTTTGAATTTATATACATATGTGCATGTGTTTTGCAGTGGGGCATGTTATTCCGCTGCCATTTCATGTTCTTCACATGCAGGACATTATTAAAAACAACCCATAGCCAATAGCCAATCCACATGTACCAGGGGCCACCTACCTGCACATGCTGCAGCTCCACTATTTAGAAAATCTCTTTTCTTATCACTCCCACCACACATGAGGGGCATCTCAGTGAGCTTTTGCATGGGAGATTACAAAAGCTGGGTAGAACCTGAAAGCCCAAGATAAATTCTCTGAGCATTACTACTGACTAAATATATAGTCAGTATTTTTTACTTGTATTGATACGGGATACTTATTAATGGTATTATACAGGTGCTTTAAATAATTTCAGTAAGCTGCAGGCTGGTACAGAAGGTGTTGATGAGCTTGTGATAGCAACCCAGCAGAAATCAGGATGAGATTCATTAGCTGTGATGCACATTGATGTGGACTTGTAAGAACGCCCTGATCAGCCTGTGAGGCTCAGAGATGGTCTCCCCCTGTGCAACCACTGGCAAACTGCTCCCGCACATCAGCATATCAAAGCATGCACCAACAACAAAATTAACAAAACACGAAGAATGAAGGAGACGTGCTGAAACTGAGTTGAGAAACCAGAAAATAACCACACCTGCTATCATTTCCACTGCTGTGTGTTCGCGGTTGAATATAATGAGCCCTAGAGAAAGCAAATTTGTGGAAGGCGGGTTTGGGCCTGATTCTGCCTTACAGAGATGTTGTAATTGCACAGGTGACAGAGTGAGACTGTAGATGCATATCCGCCTGCGCACAGGAGACGAACTGCTCTTGAAATTCTTAAAGATTCTATCTCCAGTCATAGCCTAGTTCCATATTGTTCATTCTATTGTGCACTGCTATGAATAATGAGGGATGTGGCAGTGCTCAATTAGCCTGCTGCTTACTTCAAATGGCAGCCTGCGAGTGCAGCCTGGGAACAGTTTAAATACATGAACCAATTTAATTCTGTAAATGTGCATAATATATTGGCTAACTAATAATCTAATTGCTATTTACCGTGTGTTTATCCCACCAGCGAAGTGTATCAAAATTCTAGGAATGTCAAAATGATGCTTACAACGTTCGTTCCCATTTTTTGGACTTAGAGGAATCTCACTGCTTTCCATCCAAGTCTGAGCTTATGTGATAAATGTTACCTCCCTGCTATATCAAAGTAAGAATTAGTGCTCTGTTAAAGGATGCTCTATCATATTAGCATCTTCCTAATCCTATAAGCAAATAAATAATCTATTAATAAAGGGAGATTGGAGTTCAAAATGGAACTGTACTCTATGCATTTGTTTTTTCTCAATTCGAACAAAATGGAAATCCTGAAAGGCCTATCCACCTCTGACAAAGGGTTACAAAAGGATGAAAAAGAAAGCTGCTGTATCAAAATAATTATATAAAACATTAGTCTCAGAAGAAAAGGCGGGGATCACAAAACCCATTCAGCTTTCAGATGTAATCTGTTTAATATGAAGCTAGATTAAACAACATGAAGTGAAAGGGGTTAAGTATAAATCCATATAGATGCCCGAAGTATTTACAGTGTGCATTAAATAAATCATTTCATGCAAAAGGACAGTTATTGTTACTGGAAAGGTTTCCTAATTCACTTTCAGATAAAAATAAAGAGGGCTGCATTTAGAAGCTTTGTACACTTTTTCCCTTCTGACAGCTTTCAAGTGGCAGCATATTATTTGGTCTCTGCTTCATACAAAGTGTCTTAATTAAAGGTTGTCTAAAAATACAGAACATTTTCACAGCCACATCTGCCATTAAATCTTTTGACATTCTGGTGGCATTAAGTACCAGAAAATTCTTCTCATATTAAATAGCATTCCTCTCTCATGCGCTGCCTCACAGCAATCCTAGTACATTTTAACAGCATGTTGCCATTGGTGCGCACCATCGTTAGGGAGGTGGGCACAGCCTGTTCTCAAGCACAGCAAAATGGCTGGTTTTCCATGCTGCTCCTAGCAGAGTCGGCAGCCTGGTGCCATGTGTGCAGCCTGGGATATTTAGGCTGCCTAGCAGATTTGGTCTGAGTCCTAAAACAGGGCAGCCCATCGCTTCCCTGTCCTGGGAGCAACTAGAAACAATGATGCATTTTTACCCTCCTCCTTCTACTCCAGATAAAATTAAAGCTGAAGAGACCAAAACAGAGGAAACCCAGGTGTAGGCAGGACTACCCTTGCAAGGTGATTTTCTGCTGCTTGGTTATTTATCCTGAGGAGACTTAATGACAAATGAAGTCACAAAGGTTATATTTTAAGAGAATATCCAGCCAGTTTGCTTTTGTATGCAAAGGCAGAAGTTAGGAAAGTATAGTTTTCTTCAGTTATGTTTTCCATATGTGGCAGTGTTGGATTCACTGGTGTCTAATAATGCAACTGAACTAATTCTGCAGTGTTTTCCCTAAGGGGAGCACTAATTCATTTTTCTTTCTGCTGAACTGCCTCTTCTTATGAAATCTGGAAGATTGCAATATCCTTCAGACCTCCGACTTGTAGTCAAATTTGATTCAAATCAGCTTTTCCCAAACAAGAGTTGTATCACAGAAGAGAGGCACTGGCACTGACCAGTGAAATGGAAGTGTGTATTGTTATTTCCTCAAGAACTTTGGCTAAATTAGGGCTGGTTCAACTCATTCAGCATCAGGTACATTTAATCTATGGGAAAAACATACTGCTTCCAGAATTTCTCTCTTGTTCTGGCTACTTATTCAAGCACTGTGGCTTGTAGCTTACTTGCCGTGTTTGCAATTATCTGCAGCAAATACAGTTCACGGTTTAGGAAAAGAGCCAGCTCCCCAGCAAAATTAGGGAGTACTCTTCTTCCAAGTGCCATTCCTGTCCCTGTATGCAATGTTGAACAAAATGAGCTAGAGATTTTAACTCCTTTATCTCATTGTACTTGTGGCTCAGCTTTGGTTGGTGCTTAAGGACATTAGCATTTTAGACCAGATGTGTGCTCCTCTCTAGCAACTGTTACACCCCTAAGAAGTTAAGATGCACCCGCTAGAACAGAGATTAATTTATTATGCATCATAGAGACAGTTTGTTGTTATTTGGTCTTTTCTGTGGCTTGTTGTTTGTTGTTGGTGTTGTTTTTTTTTTAAAAAAAAACAAAACATACAATGCTTAAGCCGCTTGTATTGATTTTTTCAAAGGTTAAAATACCTCTAGTGGATGTGTCCTAATGGAGCGTTCAAGCTCAAAGAACAAGCTGTGTGACTCACCAGCTGTTAAGCAACCTTTAATGCACAGGATTCTGAGAACTGCAAAGAATACAGCGCTACAAAGTACCTAAAGCTCCCCAGGAAGATCCTGATAATAAAAACCACATTCTAACATTATTCCACCAGACAGATAGGTTGATCGGTGGGAGAGCCGGTGTCTTTGGGGAAAGGGTGTTTCCACATAAGTGGAACATCAAACTAGAACGTTCCTTTATTGTTCTGAGGGGGGCTTGGAGTAATTTATTCCAGTATGAAAACTCACCGGAAGATTGTCGCAAAGCTTCCTTATGTTATAAATGTTCAGATGCAGGATTTATCTGTTCTCTGTGTTTGTACAGCACCTTGCACAAAAAAAATGGTCAGGCTCAATTAGCATATTTCAGGGTTTTATACAAAAACTGACCTCTGATGCTCTTATCGTTATTTTATTCACTCACTATCTTCTTAAATTCAGCCAGTCCTCCTGAGAGACAATGTTCTAGTAGGAATAGAGCAATCAATTTTCATTTTTATTGAAAATAACTCAGAGCTTCAAGAAATTGAACAATTCTGAAAAGCTCTTGACTGGCACAGAATTTAAAATCCTTCTGTGGAGTTAAAAGATAGAAGGTTAAATGCATATGAAGTACATGTAAAATGCAGAATGGTATGATTTGCAACATTATAGGCTTAAAAACAGTCTTGGCAGAGGGAGAATTTGCTTTGGAAAGAAAGAAGAGACTGGAATCAAAGCTGAAGTATTCATGCCAGTACGTTTCAGCTCAGTGTGCCTGTGTTGTAACTGCTTCATGAAGATGATCTAGGTAAAAACTGCCCTAGTAAATCTTTTTCATTAATCTGCCTGTTCAGAAGCAGGCACTCTGTGAGGCTGGTTTCACTCACATCCTTTGCCCCTTCAAAAAGACAAATTTTCTTCTGGTTTCAATGGGACCAGCATTTTACACCTTGTCTCTTACAGGACCAGCAGAACAGTGTGATCAGGAGTATGTTAGATCTGAGCTTATTACTTTAAAAGTGCTCTGTTATTAATGCTTTTCAGTTGTTTTAAATTAAGATAAATGTCTGAAATACAATGGCATTATGTTTGAACTCCGTTCAGTTCGATATAAGTAAATTTTAAACAGGAAACTGATGGTCCTTTTGAATGTGAAACTCTGTATTAGAACCAAATGTAGCTTTTTAATCTCATTTGGTACATATACTAAAGTCATTATTACTTTATGAAACCTTTTTAAAGATTTATATATTCCATTGACTTGGACTTATATGGCAACTACTTTTTCTTTTAGGTTTAAAATTAAAACAGGAAAAAAAATCTTCCACATTCTCAGAACTCTTTTATTTCTTTCTTGGCACAGAAAGCTGTTAAATGAAGTCATTTTCTCCATTGTGGAGCAAAGCTACAGCTACTTGTATGTCAGTCAAAATATACTTTACCCAGAAAGCTCATAGCTGCTTTGTTACTGTAAAACTGAGGTTAGCCTCATTGTTCCAGTCACACAGTCACCAGATATAACCTTTGAAAGGGAAAAATAAAGTGCGTACTATTGCTGTTAACTAGATTCTCTTACTTATGCTGAGAAGTCTGGCAATTGCAATGGAATTGAGCATGGAGTAACATGGTTGTTACAGCCCGAAGAGAAGGTCAAATCCAGCCAGCATTTAATGACATCTAATAGAGGAAAAACTATCCAAGAATATGAATACATTTAAAGCCTGAAGAAGGTATTTGTCAAGGCTACAGATTATTACATGAGAAGAAACAATAATAAAGGCATTAGCCATCTGATCACTCAGAGCCACGTTCTGATTTTCTAAGAAAGCTGTAATGTCACGTAAAAGCTAAACAAATATTCCTAGAGGTATGAAGTAAATCAAAGAAAAAATACATCATAATAAAATCCAATGGAAAGAAAAACCTCACAGGCATATTGTTTGAATACTTGATTCTGTTTTAGTTAACTGATTGTCTGCAGTACTACTGCTAAAGGCTGCACAGACCTCGAGCAAGACCGTATCACTCTCACGCTGGGTAACTCCTAAACAAAGAGTAGCCCTGCTCAGTGGCAGACAATAGGAAGAAACAGCTGCCAGATGAAGCATAAGCACTGCTACCTCCATTTGCTCAAATAAGAAAGGGAGATACGGAGGAGTGAAGTGACCTGCATTAAATCACAGCTGATGTTTGTAGCAGACCTGAGACCTGGAAGCAGATCTGCCGCAGTTACATGCCTTGTCCAGAAACCACGCTTTTACTGGCTTTTCACTTTTGTTTTTCTCAAGTGGTTATGTGCAGTTTAGATTTAGCTACAGCCAAGTGGACTCCCAGGTCAGTCAGCTTATCTGGGGAGAACAGAAATGGCAGCAGTTAAACCATGTGGAGAGACCCTCAGCCAATAAGCAGGTTTGGCTCAACAAAGGTAGAACAGGGTCAGGCGCTTTCCTGGCACCATTCCTAGATAATTGACGGATTTGAAGGAAAGGTACTTTCCAGAGAATAAGTGTGGGCAGCAGGGTCAGAAAGCTCACCGTGGGGAGACCAGAGCAAGAACTTCCATGCAAATGCCAGTGCTGACTCACTCTGACAGGGGGAAGGGACATGAACTCTCTGGAGAAGCAAAGAAAAAGTGGCATTTCTCACAGAGAAACTGAAAACACAACAGAACTGATTCAGATTTCTTATTTAGGTGAGTTCCTTTCTCTTCAAATAGTGTAAATAATGAGGTTTAAACATCAGTTTATAAGCTCATTTGTACATTAATAGCCAGATGTAACCTATTCTTGCAGAATTCATCTTTATCCTCCACGGCTGATGAATCCTCTTTCACAGAGGACAGTCTGCTGTTTCCTGTGATCAGTTCAGATCAGCAAATTGTCTTTCAGAGTCAAATTCTGCAAGCTTTACTATGCCAATTTGACACCCACAAATGGGCAGAAAAGCTCCACTGGAGCACAGTACTACTCAGCATATGGGTGGAAGAACTGTCTTCTATATGACTCAGCTATTATCATCAAAGATTACAAGATTCTTCCAGGAGAAGAAGACAATTTGCAAGCCAATACCACCCTGTACTGTGAAAACACATGGCGTAGTCCCTCTCTAGCAATTCCTTGCACTGCCGCTTTCTCTTGTGACATGAAGATGTCAACATATGAGAAAGCAGTCACCAGAAAGGCTCCCCAGGTTTCAGCTAACCAGGAAAAAGACTGATACCTCTAAAGAGCTGCCTTCTTTTCAATGATTTCCCCTTTTCTTTTATAGCTTTGAGCGAGAGTAGCCATGTGAGAAACAGAAAGATGGGTAATCCTTCCCATGAGGAACCATAAAGAGAAACTTCTCTTGCAGTTACTGCTTCAAAAAAAAAAGGGAGGAAGGAGAGAAGAAAGGGAAGAAAGGAAGGAGGGAGGAAAGGAGGAGAGAGAGGAAGGGAGGAAGGAGGGAAGGAAGGACGGAGGGAGGAGCAAACAAACAAACAACCTTTGTGTCAAATATCGTTTAACAAACTTACATATGGAATAGTTTGATCAAAGCTGCAGTAACAGATCACGATGCCAGCTGTTCAGAGTTATTCCTATCTGTAATGAACTGATCAACATGGAAAGCCTGTTAGGAACTATTCTAGAATAACAGCTTTCCACATGATCTTCACCAGACCGTGCTACAACAGTGGGTGACCACAGTGGCCCAGGCTCTCCTTCCAACCCTGTCTGACAGAGGACTGAAGGCAGAAACCACAGAGAAACCTGACATCAGTGTTACTCTTGGTAGGTTTTACAGTCTTGCACCAATATTTCTAGCTTACTTTGTTCTGCATTGTCTTTAAGCATGTCTGATGTGGATTCCGGGTTTGAAGTGAGTGACAGACTGCAGTCAAACAAGGTCTTCGATAGACCACACTCCGGAGAGGCATCACTCAGGATCCTGTAAGAAGCAAGCCAACCTCTTCCTACCTGGCCCCTGTCCACAGATATTTGTGTGGCCATTCCTTTCCCACTTGCATTTGATTTACATGGGTCATTTGGTTGTCTTGTTATCATGTGCATATTGAGGAGGAGAAACCCCTTTCAGCCTCACTTCAGATCCATGGGTTTCTGGCACAGAGTAGGGACAGAGATGGCTGGAGGAAGTCTTTAATGCCAGTGGGGAAATCAGCAGCAATTTTAACAGTTGCCTCCAGGGAATGCAACCAGCTTTAACACAAACTCAGATATTAACCTACTATTTCAGGCCAGCTCATTCTTCTCTTGCTTGTTGTGCTGAAAACATCTGCAGTTTTCCTTTCAGAATTAACTTGCATACTGTTATGTAAGAAAAATAACCCAAACCAATCTCTCGCCCACAATTAGATTGTAAGTGCAATTTGAGGCTCTCCACACATAGCCACAATCAGTCCACACCTCTCACATGCATTTATGGTACCTGCCAGGCTGCCACTCTGCATGCTGAATTCCTGCTCTGCCCAGTCTTGGGCTCCCATGATCCTACACACTGGAAAACAGAATCTCAGGGAGCTGTGATGGCTTTTATGGTATTACATGATGTTGTGACCACTGGATGGAAAACACTGAGCTGATGCAAATTCACTTTGACTTTGCAAATTTGTTCTAAAATGTCTAATGGGTAACTTTGTAATGGAAGACATTATGCCAGATCAGCTTCTAACCTTGTCTGGCTCACTGTCAGCATCCTCCCACTGCAAGCATAAAGATAATCTGAAAACATAAAGCTGCATAAACTTTGCATCAGTCATCCTAGCTAATTTGACAGAAGTGTGATTGTGCGGTGTCTCTTGATTCAGATCAAATTTATATCACCAGCTGAAAACCTGCATTGTGAACAGCCCCTTGTTAATGATCACAGCATTTGTGAAAATGTACCTTTGCCACGTGAGGGTTGGCTCACATCCATTCCCTCAAAACCAAAAGCAAACTTTCTGCTGAAAAGAGAGAGAGAGAGAGAGAGAATGGAGAGAAACAAAAACAAATTAAACTTACAGCATGAAAATTTCCTATTTTTGTGCCATCTAGAGCACTGAATAATCTGATAGGAAATTTCTCCTTAACTTCCAATAACAAGCAGCTTTCAGAGGGCAGTGCTAGTGGCTCTCAGGCAGTCGCTGTGACTTCTCTATAAAAGGTCTTTTCCCTATCTCTACCAGACACGTGGTTTTCCTTCTGTACTGCTTTCTCAGCATACCTGCATTTTTGCCTGTTTTGCTATGTCTGTTACATTTGTGCTTCTAAAGGAAGCCTCCCCCTTTCCCATTTGCATGAAGAAGAGTCTTTCCAAACTGGTTTCTACCAGTCGGTTTTTCCTCAAAATTAAACTATTTGAATTTAGAAAGTTTAGCAGCATTTGTACATAAGTACAAGCAGATGATCTGGGAGATTACAACTGCTCATTTTCCTGAAATACACACTGCTCTGTATTACTGGAACTTCTTGATGCAAAACCTTTGTTCCACCTAGCTGTCTTCCCTGTCTTTCACTTCTCATTTTACGTGTGCAATTGCTCAGCACACTCAGGTAACCGCTTGCCGTAAGAAAGCTCCGTAATCCATGGTTATCTGTGGCTTGGCCTTCTCTCTCTGGCGTTACTTGCCATTTCCCACTGAACTCTCTAATTTCTGTTGTTTAAGTAACATAGCGAAGGAGGCAAAATGCCTCCAACAGCGCCTTTTGTCTTGCACACACACTCCACTCTGGTCTCTGAGGGCTGTAGCAGTATGCTGTTTACATCTCCAGTCTCAAGACGAACGCTGTAGAAGGCTATATAGTGGGCTGCAGCTCAGAACAAGTTTCTCTGAGCTGGATCTTTGAATCTTCTTCATCTCACTCAGTCAAGATTCGCACCAACACCTTGCAGGGTAACACCGCCCAAAACAAAACTGTCACATCCAACCACCCTTTCATCCTTGGGCATCCCAACTGGGAAACAGCTGTTTCCAAAGCTCCTACTCAATATGCAAAGCAAGTCAAGCTTATTCTCCCTTCTCTAGGAGGCTTTCAGCTACTGCAGCCAGACCCCTCCAGTCCTAAAGTCCAATAGGCCCTATCGTAAGGATATTTTTATTTCTTTCAAAAATAATTTTATTTAAGAAGGTCATAAGTAGTAAAAGAAAAAATGAAGCAGGTGTATAAATGCAACAGTTGAGAATATACTAGTTTTCGTAAACATTCTCACAGCAATGAGAAGAATTAATTAGATTATTGAGTCAGGTCTGCAAGTGGGAAAGTTTTGCTATATTTCAGCGAGTCAATAAGGCAAAAACAGGGCCTGGAGTCTTCAGCTTTAGAAGCTTCAATTTAGAAAAGCAGAAAAAATCATCCAGAAAAAAAAAAAAGACACATGTAAATGGGTTGGGAGCATTGATTTCTGGAGGTGAGTCCTGTACCATTACCATGGCTTTCCATGTTGATACAAAAGAACAAAAAAAAAGCAAGGCAACACACAAAAAAAGCATTACTGATCATTTTAAAGTCCAAGCATATAGTTAAAGGTAGTGAAGAGGAAATTAATAAATAATTAAGTTTTTAACAAATGCATCAACGTAAGGGAGATCTGGCAGGCCCTAATCAAAAGAAGAGATGCCAGGAGACAGCTTGATTTCTGCAACAGAACCAAAATATCCAATAACATGTTAAAACAAAGTCTTACATCTTACAAGACCAAAGCCAGGCTCTAACTGCCTGGAAGAAAGGAGCAAGTATGGGGAAATTGATAAAAAATAATGTAAACAGTGGTGTATCACACTGAAGAGACAAAAAGAATCTGGAGGAGCTTCTTCAAAAGGCACAAATGCACTCTCTTCCAGCTCTTGATATTGCATGCAGAACCTTCGCAAGAGGAAAAGCATGTTTCTAACTGGTGTCAACACACATCGCCCAAGTTATCAGCAACAGAGAACATATCTGCTCTGTGAAGACTTATGTATGAGATCACAGAGGTAAAGAAGCATTTACTTGCCTGGTAGGCAGCAAACATTCACGACAGTGAAGTCCTGAGTTCACTAAGGTCAGTAACAAAGCTCACGTTGACTCAGGCAGCTGAGGATTCACCAGGACTTTTAAAATGCTTCTGTGCATCAGGTCAAATCCTTACCATTTCTTCACATTTCCTCTGATGCAGCTTGTCTGTAAACTACCATGACCTAAGAGGTGAAAGGTAGGAGAGAGCTCAGATTAGGAAGTACAGGAGCTTTCTACATGACTGTCTTCTAAACGTAAGTGTTACCTGTTAAAACACTAAAAAAAGAACTTTGCAGTAACTACATCATAGGAATAGCAATCCAACATGATAGTATATCTAAAAGTCAATAAATAGAGTCTGATAGTAAATATTATTAAAAATAACACCGGTCAAGTTACTCAACTTTTCAATAACCCAGCATGCAAGATATGTTCATCTTGCACAAATTGCTATTCAGTTTTTCAGACATATAGAAGAGCCTTTCTGGAGCACTGCAGATGTTGGTATGCCATAGCTGCTGCTGACATCAGAAAAGCAATCCTAGAGTGGCTGGTATATCTTCTCATACAACGCTGTGTAGCTATTCAGCTACAGGAATTCAGTTTTATGCAATTCAATCAGCTCTAACAAGAAGAAATAGTAACACGTTACACAAAGTTCGGATAGACTAACAGTTCAAAATGCTGTTTTACCGCATCGGTCTCGCTGCCGTCAGTCTAGCCACTGTACTCTTGTTGCCACTGTATTTATGTCCTTCTACAGAGAATTATTGTTGAATGCCAGGGATTAGCCATGCTTGCTAATTCCACAACATCTTCACACTTCTATATGTTTTCCAATGCAGAATTGTAAGCATATTTTAGTCAAAATTAACTTATCTTCCCAGAACCCTAATACAACATGCCAAGTTATTTCCCAGTTTAATCAGTGAGATGCAGTGATTTACTCACATCACGTGGCACAGCTGCAAGCCCAGCTCTAACTCTGTCCTCTGTGTGTCCCACAAGACCATAACAAATGTTTTTGCTCAGTATGATGTTCTTAGAAATGTTGGAAATGCCTGAAGGATAATTTTTTGGCACAGTTACCCCCATCAATTCATTCAAACACTTCAAGCTGTCTGCTTCTCCAAGAATGGCTGACCCATCTGTCGGAAGTGGACAAAATGGTGCCCTTCACCACCCTGAATAAATGTCACACATATCAATATTTCTGATTGCTTGACACTATTGAAGTAAGACATTTTTGGTGTAGAGAGCACTGTGGCATCCCTCGTCAAAGATGCTATTCAAGCCGTGGAGCTAAGGTGGTCAGATTCAACTGTCATTTACAACAGTGTGGAGCTAGAAATAACTACTGAGAATTCTCACCAGTGAGAATTTGCTCCGCTTTCAGAGACTCCCCCTCTGAGGATGCTGACTAAACAGGTCTGATCTTCTCTCAAATACGCAGACTTCAGATATGTGTAATTACAGTCATGTCAGCAGTGTGAACTGTGATTTATGCTTGCTGCAGATCAAAATTAGATCTAGTCCACTTCTAAGGAGAAAAAAGAAATTTAACAGTAAAACACAAGTAGCCAGCTCTGCTCTAACAAAACATAGGTCTCACAGATCTCTATTTATCAGTGAAAAGCATAAGCGTTGTGCATTTAGGGTGCTAACTGGAAGATTCATCAGTTTTTCTGGTTTGCTGTTTACTGCCACTACATCAATTGTTATCTTAGCCGCAGATGTCAAGTCTTTCTGAGCCTCCTGGCTAGTTTCCTGAAGATAATGAATTCTTCCTTATTTTTTGTGCAATTTTTGCAAACACATTGGCATTCCAATCTACAATGTAGCTACCTTCCAAAACTGACATAGGGATCTTGTGTTTACTGAGTGTTGATGTTTACAGAAAATTATGCCTTAGTAAACTGATACTAGCTGCGTATTTCTGCAGAGCAATACAATAATCATCCCTCAAATAGTTCTCTCAATTTCTAGAGTGTTTTAAACTCTGAATCATGTAAAAACACATGGCTCAGCAAGAGGAGAGGGGATACTGGGGGCAGAGGTGATTACAGAGGGTATCTTTAGTGTGAGTTGATCCCAAAACTAGAGGAAGTGCAGTAATTTCAGGGAAATAGCTGTTAACAATCAGCAAGGCATAGGCTATCTGCAATTCTACCACTGCAAGAATGCCACCCCTCTGACCACAGCAGAAAGGGTGTATATTTTAACTTCTTCACAGGTCCGGAAGATTCCTCTAGATGATTTTACCAGGACTGGCAGCCATACCCTGCAGGGTCCAGGAGATGTAGACCAGCTGCAGAGAGCTGCACTGCAGTCAATCCCTCCCTGCAGAATCAAGCTACTGGCTGCCAGATGTGCTCAGGTTGCAGTGAAGAGGCACAGGGGAAAGCTACGTCCCCTCATAGCAGACTGTGAGCAATGGATCTGGATCTCGATGGACCAGGGACAGAGATTGCTGGTGTGGCTTTGACCCTACTACCTGACACAGAGCTCACCTCAAAGTCAAGCAGTGGCTGGGAGAGGGCAGGCTCTGGTAATTCCCACAAAACAGCTTCACACCTTTATAAGCTGAGCAAAGATTTGGTTTTCCTCGCTTTCTGCGAGGATGATTTCTTTCTTCTGGATGGTGCAAGCTAGAAATGAAAAACAAAGAACACTAGGAAGCTGCAGTGTAACCTGATGCATTATGAACCAACAAAAGTTCCAGGCAAGTCAATGGGACTGATATATAGAAACCTTAAATTTGGCTATGATTTTTTCATGCAGAAAGAGGTTAATTTTTTTCCCTCTTCAAGTTGTAAAGTAAAGGATATTCACTGATGCTGCTGTTGATTTAGGGGGAGCTGACTAAATCACTATGGATCACAGGATGAAGAGATAACTGTGTTATCACTATAATTAAGAACTGTACCGTAAAGGTAGCAATAACAGACATTCAGCATAAACCTCTGTCAGCTGAAAACCGGCCTCTGCAATTTGGGGTTTGGAATCAAGATATTTTACTTCTGCATAGAAAAGAGAATAAATGGCATTTTGGTACTTTCACATCTTTTTTGCTCTGTACTTAGAAAAGTAACAGCCAGCATCTTAAAAAACTAATTTTACCAGCACTTAGCCTTGAATATATGCCAATGGTAGTTGAAACTTTAAAGAAAGGAAAACTTTTAAAAAGGCAATAATGCATAAAGAGAAATGCATACAAAGAAAGAGGATCTTAAACAATACTAAAAATAAATGTAGCTTAAAAAGATCCCTTAAAAACAGCTGTTGACGTTAGAGATTTAATTAAAATGTAATTAGTTATACATTCTCCTTTGAAATGAACAAGCATATTACAGCTTTCATCTACAATGAATTCCCTTTTACATTCATACCTTGCTTTTGCCTGTAAAAATGGCAAGGTTTTACAGGAAGTGCTATAAAGATAGGATAGTTCTACCTAAAATTTTACAATCAAAGAAAACATAAAGTGATTTTTTTTACATACTGATACAAAACCATATTCATTGTGCATGCAGTGTTCGTGAGATACTTCACAAGTGTTCCTAAATGCATAAAATAGAAGAAAAGATAAAGACAAATGGATGAGGGATAGTGCTCTCCATAAATTAGCACTTTAATGTCTGCAGAAGGATTCTATAATAGGACCCTAAAAACTAAATCAATCTGACTACTCAGGTGTCGTTTACCTGAAAGGGAAATGCACCATCGGCACTCACCGCACGTGGATTTGTACAGGCAATGTGCAGCCAATGGCTTTCCCTGGGGCTAGCACTTTATGGAGGAACATTGACCTGGTTTTCTATGGAGACTACATGGATTTTTTCAATTCCACCATGGAACTGCAGCCTCAGTCATTGCCATCAAACTCCACATTAGACATTCATGCAGCATGAGGCATCCCATAGCTGCCACGGGCCACACAATGAGACATTGTCTGACCTAAAAGTCATATAATTAGGCTTATGGGAATGACACCAGTGGATGGGTGAATTAAGCATATCCTAATTTTGCACAGACCATTCTTTGCCTGTTTGACTACCAGTCAGCTGGGGAAGAAGTGAAGTCTGCTATTAGCAACAGATAACTTTGCTGCAAAGCCACAGGCTTTTGACTTGAAAAATCACAGCTGGAGAAAGAAGTACAGCCACGTAACAGATACATACTCGTAGACAAAGAGGGGACCCCACTTTTAATTACATTTTTATTTTTGCAGAGTGGATGACCCTAGATTCTAGAAGCCAGTTCTTTAGTGACATATCTTGTTTTCCTGCGGTGACTCAGTAATGGTCCAGCATCCAATACCAAAACACTTTTGAGGAAGCAGTCAGCAGGATGAACATAGAGCTTATGGCTGAATGAGAAGTGTGAAATTCCTCTCATTAGCAGCACTGCACAGTTGTGCACACACTCTCCCTTTACAAGGCTGACTTTCTGCACAGCCAAAGTAGAGCTTTCCAAGAACCATGTGACTTCAAAGACTGAGGACATTTTCTGCTGAAGTGGGTTTTTAATTCAAATTAGTCATAGAAAGTTACATTTTTGTGGCCTGAAAATATATTCAACTGCGTCAAACATGAAGTAGTTTCATAATTGCATGTGATTTAAATATATTTTTTAAAGAAATGAGATAAGGAAAAAGAAATCAGAATGTCAGTGGGACTTTGAACCTCCCTCCTGCACTTGTGAAACAATCACAAATAATTCCATAAAGATATCTTGTACCTAACACTTTCAACAACAAAAAGCATCATTTAGGAATGTGATTGGTCTCTGGAAAGAAACACATGCAGCAATTGAATTCACCTGATTGTCAGCTGCAATTTCAACATTATCAAAAAGTGAGTATAGATTCCATATTATTTAATTAAAAGGAGGCTCGTGCAAATTCCACTGTTTCCAGCTATTTTTTCCATTTTAAAATATATTGCCTAAGACCTGCACAGTTGTAGCCATATCATTATGCAAACAGCATCACAGATGGGAGTGGTAAGAATAGATCTTATTAGCCACATAAATTACGAACAATTTCACAACATCAATCCCCTTCCAATTCTTTATGAAGAAATCATTCCTCTTTTTCTCCTGCATGCAGGAAAAGCTCTATTCAGTAAGACCCACTCGCATACGTAGGGATTACTAGATCAGTGCTGTATGCTTTTGTACAATGCTATTTTCATGTCCATTTTCTTAGAAAAAAAAGGCATTCCATTTTCAAGTATTAGTGATGCCATACCAATGAGCCAAGAAAATTTCTATTCAAGTTGCTTTTCCTTAGCTACAACAAGGGCTATCAGGCCTATATGTGTAGCGCTGCAATCACATTTTTCTCCTTTGTTCAGCCCCCCACACCTGTAAAAGCCATGGAAAAAAAATAGGGATTCTAACACTTAATTGTTCCATTAACGCATTAAAAACAGAAAATTGAAAACAAACAAACCACAGCTTTCAAATATAATCCAGTTCTGTGTTTGTTTGCTCTAGACCAATATGATTACCACATGGTAGCTACGGATAACTGATTAATTAGGAACTATCAGTAATAATATTTTGTACTTACATCAGGATTTCCACCTCAGAATATTTCAATAATGTCAATTAATTAATTTTCACAATGCTGCCTTTAAGTAGGTGTCATTAGTTCCTTCACAGATGGAAATACTGAAGCATATAAAAGGTGAAATTAATTAGCTGAGATGATACAATGACTCTGCAGTAGAACTGAAGATCCTGGAAAACACTTCTCCTTTTCTGACTCTAAAAGTGGTATGATTTACTTACCCTTTGCAGCTAAACAGTGGAAATGTTTTCTGAATGTATAACGGAAACTTTTGTGACTCTATCAAAAACACTATTTCTAGGTCGTGATCTCATTGATATTTTCTTTTGATTAAAGTGACTTCTACTGTTTAGTACATCCATCCAAATATAAAGGATATCAAAGCCAAATAAAACCTTCCTCTAGATCTATAAAAAAACTGGAGCATTGCTACTGCTCTACCAGGTTTAAATTAAGGCTCTTTTGCAGAGGGTGGAAGTGAATAAAACATAAAGACAAAGGACAAAACAAGAGATGGCAGACTATTCAGCCATTCACGACAATCAGATTTACAAGGCAATCGCCATTCATACTAATGTAAAGTGGGCCAGTGAATTCTACCTTATATGAAAGGCAGAAGAGCCCTTATACATGAGAGAGAGGAAAAAGCACTTACTATATTTTACCTCTGTCACAAGTGGAATATCAAAAACCTCTTTTTGCCTTCCATTTACAACTAGCAAGGCCACTTCTCAGTGCAATCTTTTATAAAAGTCTGTAAATTTCTGGAGACAGCTAATCAATCGCGTTTGTACTGGTGAAGGTATATGGGGCATTTAGTATAAATGTATTTAATTGACTGATTTTTTTTTTCACCAGTAATCTATTTACTAATGGAGGGTGATAACTAATTATAAAAGAAACAGCAATAACTTCCCTGACAAAACAAACAAACAAGCAAAGAAAAACACACACAAAAACCCCACAATAGTAACAGGGAGACAAATTAACTGTGCGCCTTTGATAAGATTTTGTACATATAGAAGCCTTTTTTGCAAAGTGCAGTGTATGGGGAGAGCAAATTCTGATCAAATGGGACTTCTGCTAGTAGTTTTACAGAGACCAAAACTCAGAAGAATACAGTCCAGGATGGACAGAGACAACTTCTGGTGCCATGGCCCCACCTGATGCTGCATAAGGCCACAAATGTGATGTGATTTGCTGTTTGCCGAAACTATACAGACCGTTAAAGATCAGTGCTACATAGTACTCACAATATTGTGCATGTATCTGTCTTTAAATCTATGTCATGGAGTTGCACCTGACACACAAGTACAGGTAGCATTAAAGAACAGTCCATATATCAAATGCCTAAATGTTTTTGATGCAGCTTCAACACTATATAACACAAGATGATGGAACATAATTCACTAAAACTAAGCCAGAAAAAGATTTTTACATTTTAATCAAACATAGAAATTAGAGGCAATCCAATTATTTTACATATCCAACTGTGAAATCTCATTAAAATCCTTAATATTAAGTAATAAAACTACAATAAAATTTTTTCTTGTTTTTCAGCAAGTTTCCATTAACATTAATGTAATGAAAAAGGAAAAACTTACTCCATATTTTTCTGGCGGATTTTAAGCTGCCCTCGATGTACATAGGCATATATTGAACATATGGTCATATATATGTATGCATACATACACTTAGAAGAAAGAAAAGGACCATAGCAGCTATGAGTGTCTTCTCTCATCACTCACCATGGGATAGAGTGCTAATCTACCTGCAAACCCACCCCCTTTGAGATTTGCCAGGTAGACAATTATAAAAAGTTAAATCAGAAATTCAAATGCTTATACAGCCTGAAACACCCTTTAACCACATTGGATTTAAAATACTCTTTGTTCTTTAATTAAATTATCTCTGCTAGAAAGACAATGAGCACAGGAAACACAAATAAGCAGAGGCAGGGTGAATAATTGCTTTCTGCTATTTCTAGATTGATTAAATGCAATACGCACCAGCATCCTCTCCAATGGCAGAATTCCCATTTCCTTCACTGACAGTGAAGCTGTCATTTCAATTTCCAGAATAGCAAGACAAGGAAAATGGAGGAGGGAAAAAGAAAAAAGAGGGGTAAGGAGGGTGGGAGAGAGCAGTAAGAAACATCAAACAAAAAGCAATCTAATTAAAGTACCTGACTGAACTAGATTCTTGCTGCTAACTTTAAAGTTTGCTTCTGTTATTTCCATTGATTTGCCAATATATATATATATATCTAAAGAGTACGTTTAGATCAAATTGATCATTATAATTTATTTGGCAACAAAATAATATAGTAGAAAGACATTTCTCCTACTAAATGGCTTCAGCTTTGATGTCCGATTGTTATGCAAATTCTGTGGAGTACAAGATATGGACAGAGAAATAATTAAGCTTAAGGTTTTGTACATAATAATTCTCACAACTGTAAACATATCCTTTTTTACGATAATGATGTGTATTTGCACTGGAAACCAAACCCGTACATTTGTGGGGGCAGGAGAGCACTGGGTGCGGCCTGCACCCCGCGTCCCTCCAGGGCTGCCCGGAGCTTACAGGGGGGCAAAGCCCCCAGCCCAGCTTTCATCACCAGCACACAAACTCTTGGAAAACAAAGTGATCTTTGTTCTGGAAGACAAACATTGACCGTATACATATATGTATTTCACAGCACTCAATTAGAAACTGAACTTTGCCCCTTTCTCAGGCTTTGAAATCCTCCTGCGCCAAACACAGGCCTGTGTTCTCCGGTTGTGCGGGCACTCCTCACACACACCATATGGCCCCAGACCCTCAGATGAATTCCACACAGATTTATGGCCCCTGCAATCTGAGGCACTGACCTGCAGCGTAAATCTGGGCTGGGATGTGCACTGAGGGGCAGCACACGTGTGTAGCCTGTGTGCTCCTCCCATGCTGGCTGTGCTGAGGGGCACCAGTCTCCATCAGCAAAAGACAATGGATGTTACATGCTGTGTTGCATGGAAGCAACAAGAAGATGAAGGCAATGGACACAGCACCTCAGAAAGGCCCTCAGAAATGGGCCCTGCCCAAGGCTGTTGGTGGAACTGCTACTGCCCAGCAGGAAGAGCCTGCTGAGGACACAACAAAGGGTGCTGGCTGGCTCATCAGACACTGAAGCATGAGCAATGCAGACCAATCCCTCTGCAGGTGAAACAACTGCTGACATGGAATGAGCACCGCTGGTTGTTGTAAGGCACCACAGGAATCCCAGCAGGTCATCTTCCCTCCTCAGAACAACACAAGGAGCAGGGCAGCTCAGCCCAACGGTGCCAGGAGGCTGAAAGAGTGCTGGGGGCATGGGCGGAGAGGTCACTATCTCCATTTTAGCCACAGTTTAGTGATGAAAATAACAAGTCCTTCAGGACAAGCACAGGCAAAGAGGCTGATGGCAGTTCACGAAGCAGGGAGCTAACACTGGCCATACTGAAGGAGGCCGCATCGCATCGCCCAGATCGGGGTCTCGCTGCCCACCCCAAAGGGCCTGCTCCTTAGAGGCACTGCTGCTGCACACAGTCCTCTCAGCCACTGCCATTAGTGCCATCAACTAGCCCAGAATTGTACATTAGGGGGAACAAAAAGGAGGACAATTTAGTTTTCACTCTTTTTACCTTTTGTTGTCTCTGATCCTGGTAGATTAAGCAAAGTGATCAAATTCGCTTTTTTATTTATAGCCATTTTCACAGCCTTTCCCAGACACTAGCACAGGATGCTTACATTGAAACAAGAAACTGATTGACACGTGTTGAGTACATTTCCTAAACGCTCGTCGTTAAGAATACACACACTTGGACTTAAACTTCCTGACCCCTTTAAAGTAAGAGATTTTGTCAAGGTCCTTCAATAGCCGTGCCACTTCTGTATTGAGCACATCATCTCTGCCACTCTCTGGACTCCTTTCTACGGCATTGTTTTTTTTGTTCACCATTCAAATGACAAGCTTCCCGAGACAAACACAACACTTCAGTGAGGAATTTTAACTCTGTAACTCAGATGATGCCACAATCACAGCTAAATGAAAGAAGCAAAAATCAAATCAAATCAAACAAAGAGATCCCATCATCCCCTGCCGCATCCTCCCTCCTCCCCTTCCCACCCAACAAGCAGCTCTGGATTCCATAAAAGAGATCAGAGCGGAGCAGCTCTGGCATACACTGCTAAGCACGAAGTAAAACATACAAGATATGCTACACAGTTTGGGTTTGTTTTGTTGTTTTTGCTCGCATGCTGAAGAGTGCACCGGCACGTTCAAAAACAAACATTTAAAATGATCTGCAGCTACCTTTCTGAAATCTGCTCTAACATGCTTTACCCAGCAAGTTCATTTACACACGTTGACTACATTCAGCACCAAAATACTGCAGTGTTTGCCTGGTGGGTTTGTTGACACGTTAGTCAGAAAGCTTCTGTACTTCCGTTGCCCCTGTACGAGTGTGGGCATCATCAAAAGCAAACAAACTTTACACAGCAATAAATTTTTTATTCAAATAAGCTTGTCAGCACCAATTATCTGAACCACAGCTGCCAAATACCAAGAAGCAATTTCAAGAACTCAGGGAAGACACAAAAGCCCTTGCTCTGCTCTAGGAAATACTCAGACTGGGATGTGATTCTGAAATCCTGTGGAAGGATGGAAGCCGCATTCAGCCCTCTATCAGCAGATTACAACAAAGGACACACCCCTGTTCTGTGCTCTTAGATCACAAATCCAAGAAACTGCAAGCTTTTCTTTCTTACATATACTCTATTTGCTAAATGTACCAACACATATGAAACCAAGTATTTTTCATGACCAAAAATTCTTAAGAAACAGTATTTTAACATATGGAATAACCCATGTGGAATAACCTCAGGGATGTTATATATATATATAATATATATATAAAATCGTTTTTTTCCTTAAAAACATGTATAACCGTATTATCACAGGAAGGATCACCTTGGAAGCTTTCACAATCTGAAGAGTTCCAGCAACATGAACATGACACAGTTCACACTCTGAACACGTCTCAGTGTTACAAGTAGGGAACAAATATTCCAGAAGAAACTCTCAGCGCATCAAATCAAATCACCACACAGCATACTTTTTTTTCTGTAATATTTTATTTATATAGAAATACTTAAAAAAACATGAAGTAGCACCATTACTTAAGTTTTACTTTTATTATGTAGAACTTTAAATGTCAGAAAAATAAAACTCTTGATACAATTTCAAATCTTGTCTCAGCAAATATAATATTAGTATTTGACCATGAGGTTAAAGGCCCTTTATCATAAAATAAAATATACTTTGTTTTTAAACTTTGCTCAGTAAAGTACATTTAAGCTCAAGTAACGTCACCTACATATACATAAACAAGTGGTAAACAAATGTATTAAAATAGAAATACTAAAACTATAGTGGTGCAACAGAATTCTTGTAATTTCCACTGAATTCTATTTATACAAATGTTAGAAAGCTTCAACAGTTCCTTTTGACATATGTTTATACATTTCCATTTTTGTAATAATATAGAATAAAATATGCTTTATATCACTGAATAGAAAATATGCTGGGTGAAGCAGATTTAAAAGATTTTTTCTGAACCTATAAAATCTCCATCCCAACAGAATACTGTTCAAAGCATTACACATTTTATGGTTTGTAATTCCGTTCACAATTGTGTGATATTAAAATAATACAGTGTTCTTTGCCATAAGGCCATACTAAAATAAAAAAGATTTAACCCAGCTACAAAAAAGTTCACTGAACTTAAATTAAAATACTTGTAAACATCTTTGCAATATGAAATATAATTTTTCAAGTCAAAAAAGAATAAAATACTTCAATCTGTATTAATGCAATTTATCTTTAAAACCTTTAAACGTTTTAATATATATAAGAGATATGTTACAGTTTGTTTCCTTTTTTTTTTCCTTTTTTTTTTTTAAACTTTGATAAAGCTGCAGTATCATGGTTTTCACAGGAACTTCTTGCCCTTTCAAGAACATTCAGAAAAGTATCCACCCATAGATTTAATTATTTCGTAATACGCATCCTAGGAACTACCAGCACGTTTTACTAAGAGTCCACACACCATTGTCATCATCATAAGCATCTCCTACTTTCTTTTTTTTTCAACTGTTTTTGTTCTTTTTTTTTAAAAAAGGGAAGTTTTGGAAGCTTCGTATTAAAGTACAGTGTAAAAACTAGCCTAGCACTAGAATGGAGTCGCCCGTTATTATGTATAGCATGCACCGCCCAGCACCCAGCCGGCCGCCGGGCTCAGGAGAAGATGCGGATGGCCTGGGTGACGGCGCTGTGGCACACGGGGCACTGCGGCTCCGTCTTCTCGCAGATGCGGTTGGCGCACTCCATGCAGAAGAGGTTGTGGCCGCAGGGCACCAGCGCCGCGATCACCTCGCTCTCGAAGCACACCGAGCAGTCGCGGCTGCCCTTCCGCCGCACGCCCGACGACGAGCAGGACGAGCTGGACGACGAGCTGGACGAGGAAGAGGAGGAGGCCGATGAATCGGAGGGCAGACCCGGCAGATGGCCGCCCAGCCCGTTGGCGTACAGCGGGTAGGAGGCGGCCAGCAACCGGCCGCCCGGGTCGCTGCGCACCCGGCGTGCCAGCGGGTGCTCGGGCCCCGCCGCCGCTGCGCTGCCGTGCAGGGGCGGGGAGAGCCGTGCCGGGGGCGGAGCGCTGCCGCCCCGCCTCGGGCCGCTCACCAGCAGCGCCAGGTTGGCATTGGCGGGCGCAGTGCCCGGGAAGGCGGCGGCGGCGGGCGAGGGTGCGGGCGAGGGCGGTGCGGCTGCAGGGCCGCGCTCAAACTGCGGCCAGAGGAGGGCAGCCCCGGGCGGTGGGGCGGGTGCCAGGTCGAAGCCAGGTGGCGAGTCGAAGGGCAGCTCGGAGCAGCAGTCCGGGGAGGAGAGCACATCCCCACCACCCCCGCCGTAGACGTAGCCGTTGGCGCTGTTGTTGTTGTTGTTGCCATTGTGGGTGAAGCTGAGCGCCGGGCTCGGGGGGCTGTAGTCAGCCAGGCGGGCCCCGCCGCCCCCCGTGCCACCCCCGAAGTAGGAGTCGGTGGAAGCGCTGCCCAGCGAGCTGGAGCTGTCGTTGCGGTAGTTGCAGAAGGGCTTGCGGCCCGGGGTGGGCGTGATGCTGGGCGGCGTGGGCTTGCTCCACAGGCTGCCCGTGCCGTTCAGCTCGAAGCCAACATCCGTGCCGTTGGCGTGGAAGTCGTTCTCGTCCGTCAGCTCAATGATGCCGCCGGTTCGCATGGCGATGTGCGCCTCAATCTCCTCCCGTGCCCGGTCCACGTTCTCAGGCATGCCCGTCACCTCGAAGACTGGCTCCTTGTCCCGGCTGGGTGTCACTATGTAGGTGTGCGTCTGCTGCTGGATGCGCTTGATCGTGGCCCCCTTGGGCCCCACGACCAAGCCCACCACGCGATAAGGCACCCGCACCTGGATGGTGGTTTGGCCGGGCAGGTTGGGGGGGCCGGGGACGGTGCCGTTCAGGGCCGTGTTCTTGTTCCGCGAGGCTCGGATCATGGAGAAGTGCTCGGCTGCCGAGATGATCTCCCTGCGGGCCATGGCCACATCTTCCTTTCTGCCCGTCACAACAAAGAGCGGCTCCTCCCCGCGCACCGGGGTCTTGATGTAGGTGTTGGTCTTTGCCCGCAGAGCTTTGATTTTACAACCTGGGAACGAGATGCGGGAGACGGAAGGCGAAGGGGAGGGGAAGGAAAAAGCGCGGGGGAGAACCGGTTACAACCCATTCTTTGGGTGCAGCTAAAGGCGGGGGGGGGGGGGGGGGGAACACACCCACCCGCAGCGCGCTGCCCCTGCCCGGGGCGATGCTGGCACCGCGTCCGGGAGCGATGTGCAACGCGACGGCAGCCACAGCCCTGGCACGCGCCCAGCGGCACCGCGGGCGGCAGCGGCACAGCTGCGGGCACTGCCCGGGAGCTGCCAGCGCGCAGCCCCGAGAGCGGCGGCAACAAAGGGCAGCGTGCAGGGAGGCGGCACGGCCGGAAAGATGAAATGCAGTGCGATGCAATGCAACGCGATGCAACGCGAGCAGCCCGCACAAAGCTGCTGCTCAGCCCGCGTTCCTGCTGAGCGCTTTCCTTTCGGAAAAAATAAATTCGGTTCTGAGGAAGGTGAGGAGCAGCGGCTGCACCGAGCGAGCCACGCTCCCCTATGCGGATGCTTTATTGCAATCCCATTGTTCCACTTCCCCGCTCCATTTCTCTTCCTTAAAAATAACCCACGGTTTCCAACTTCGGGGGACGAAACCCGTGCCGGGGCTCCCTTTTGTTCCCGTTCCCTTTAGCAAACCCAACTTTTGCAGCCAGATTTTGCATTCTCCCCCCACCTATCCCCTCCCGGCGCATCCCGGCGCCCGGCCGCATTCTTTGTCCGCCGCTCACCCACCTTGCCTGCCCACGATCTCCGCGACGTGCTCCGAGCTAGGCACCGGCACGCACTCCGTCATGTTCACGCTCTTTTTCCGAGGCTCGCTGTCGTAAATGGAGCCCGCCTCGTCGTTGTCCAGCCCCAGCAGGGAGAGCTGGTCCAGGGCGATCTGCAGGGCTCGCTGGTCATCCAGGGTCTCTCCCCCTCCGCCTCCTCCTCCTCCGCCGCCGCCGCCGCTGCCGTTCCGCTCCATGTCGGCGAAGAGCGAGCTGGGCATGGTCCGCGCCGCGCTGCAGCCGCCGCCTGCGCCGGGCTGGGGCGCGGGGCTCCGACACAAAGGCAGCCCGAGGCCAGCGGGAGCGCGGGGCGGGGGGCGGGCGGCTGCCGCAGCCGGCGGGCGGTCGCCTTTCGCTGGGATATTTTGTATCTTTCTTTTTTTTTGTTGTTTTTCCTCCTCTCTCCGTGCAATCCGGTTTATAAGATGGTTTCGGGACCCCCCCCACCGCACGGCTCCCCCCCCGAGGCTTTTTTTTTTTTTTTTTTTTTTTTTTTTCCCTTTTTCCTTTTTTTTTTTTTTTTTTTTTTGGCTGGGGGTGGGGTGGGGGGGCGGGCAGCGGATAGCGAGAGGAGCTCCGATCGCTTCCCCCCCTCGAGTTCCTCGCCGGCCACAATGCCAGGCGATGGCAGCGTTTCTTTAAGGAGCCCCTCCCAGGCTCCACTCCACTCACTCAGCGTTTTTTCCTCCTCTCCCCTCCTCTGTCTGAGGCACCGCCGCAGCCAGACGGCCCGGGAGAGGCGGAGGCAGCGGGCGGAGGGCGGGGGCGCGCCGGGCGCCGGCCGCTGTCAGCCCCGCGCCGCCGCCGCCGCCATCGCCGCGCGCTCCCATTGGCCGCGGGCTGCGGGGGGGGAGGCATGGCGGGGAGGGGCGGTGCCGGGCCCGCGCCGCTCTTTGTTGTCGCGCGCGGAACAATGCCGGGCCGCAGCCCGCCCCGCAGCAGCCAGGCCTGCCTCGGCAGCGCGCTGATCGGGGCCGGTTTATTCCGTCCTCCCCCCCTTTTTTTTTTTTTTTTTTTTTCGACCGAGGGGGTGTGTCGACTCGCAGCGCTTTGTCTCCCCGTTAAGGAGCGGCGCACGAACGGCCGCCCGGGAAGCAGGCAGCGCCCCGGCCCCGCCGCCCCCACTGCGCCTGCGCGCCCTTCCCCCCCGCCATGCGCACTGCGGGCCCGGCCGGGCTCCCTCAGCGGAGCTGGGTCCCGCGAGCCTCTCTGCGGGGCTCCCCCTGAGGGAGCCGAAGCGCCGCCGTGAGGGGATGGGGCCGCGCCTGAGAGCTCTGCGGGAGCCGCGCGCTTCCCTCAAGCGCGGGCGGGCGTGGCGGCCCCGAGCCCCGTGTCACTGCTCCGCCGGGCTCTGCTGCGGCCCTCAGCGGGGCTCCGCGCGTCTCGGTGGGCAGAGGTACGGCTGTGTTCCCGCCGCCCTCTTTGCTGGCCCGCTTGCGGAGCCTGCCCGGTGGCACCGCTCGGTGCAGCATGACTGGCAAACGCTGCACCCAGCGCCCCAGCTTCCAGATTGGGCGGGGGGGGGGCGGAGAAGAACGCACCACACATTGCTGCTCCAGCACAATGTCACCAGCACCTTAGAGCCGCCAGACAACAAAGCACCCTGCCTCCTGCCGGGCCTTGCACACCCACATCGCCGCTCGTCACCTCCCTGCTCCCACCCCAGGCAGGCAGAGCAGCTCTTTCTGCGTGTTCACCGTCACAAAAACCTTCCTATGCTCTGCTGGAGGGACATTGTGGCCACTGTCCTCATCAAAACACCACCCTCACCTGCTGTTTTCCAGGTTTTCTCTACATACCTACCGCTAAAGAACCCATATTCTCTGTGCCCTTGCCAACTATCATGTGCAGAAGTCTTTCTCCAGAGAAACCAAACACAAAGTAATTGTTTTACAGTACCCAGGTGGATGGGGACAGGAGTTTACAAGTCCTCCCCAGAGCTGTTGGGCAGCTGCCCCACAACTAACGAGATGCAGGTACTCGTTTACATGCGGTGTTTATTGCCAGTGACTGCCACTTCCTGAGGATGTTTGCATCCTTTGTAACAAAGCCCCAGTAGATTGTTTTCCATCAAGGGCATTTACTCTGGGGCTGTCCTTTCCCAAGAGCTAAGGTTGTCCCCTCAGTTGAGGAAATTCTGTAGTTTCATATTTTAAAGATTTCTTATTTTGCACATTTACACTTCCAGCTGCAATGGTGTCTGTGTGGAAGAATGATCTATTACTTACAAAGGCTCAAGGAGCCTGAGACTTGTTACTATTCTGAGCACTGAACATCTTTTTAAAACAAAAAGCAGATGGACACAACCTTCAACAGCAATAGAGATAATGTTCCATATTATTAAATAAAAATGATAGCTCTGCTTCTCTGGAGTCCTTTTAAGTCTGAGAATCCAGAATCTGACAGAAAATATCTGTACCTGTTTAGCAGACGGAGCAGGACAGGACAGAAATGAGGGGACCGTACCCTTGAGGCAAAGACACGTCAATATAAAGGATTACTCTTGCTGACATCTAAAACGCCAAAATGCAAAGATATGAGGAGAGTGGCTGGGACGTACTGGGATTTTACCCATTCCTTGTTTTGTTTTATTCTCCTTTCTTCTCCCCCGCTTCCCCTCACATCTAAACCTGTGACTGTGTTTCTGGCCCAGCTCCCCAGCTCTGACTGATGAGCAAAAGGAAAACCTTCAGGTTTATGTTCCTCTCCAGAGAAAATGATATTCTCAAGCAAGATCTGTACAGATCTAGATTTTTTTAATGCTAAGGTGGAAGCTCTAATTAAAAATATCTAAAATTAATTTTAGCCCCTTCTATAGAAAAAGGTTTCTGGGAAGGGAGCAGCAGACCAGCAGACTAAGAGCGTGCTAGTGTTTTAAGCCTCCTAGGAACCCTGTGGAATTGCCCAATGTCTTGAGAGCTACTGTTTTTCTTTCTAACCGTTTTTGAAAACATTTGAGAGCAATAAGAATAAGAAGAACAATAGCACAGTTATGCTGCTGCACATTAAAACATGCATACACCAAGTGCATGGTGCCCTGGGAACACAATCTATGCACTAGCATGCTCAGGTGGCAACAAGCAATGCACACAAGACTCGTGTGAATGTACTTAGTCCACAGAAGTATTTCTTCAGAATAACTCGATCAGATCTAAATTAAAGAGTATCTGTCTATAATCATTTTCATCCCATACAACCTTGAACAATATGCAGAATTATAGTAAAGTCCATCTCTGGGGGAAGAGACCAACCACCTACCAATTAACAGCAAGTTAACAAAAGCAGGAAGGGAGGATATATTACAGGCAAATACAGGTCTTATTGCAGGAGGAGTGTAATTCTCAGTCCTTTAAGTTTCTCTATCATTTCCCATTTGTGACAGAGGTAATAAAACTTCCTTCCTCCAACCTTTATTTAATTAAAGTGTAAGGTCTTTGGGGCAGTGAGCTTACTGTGTGTATACACAGCTCCGAGCATGAAGAGGTCATGAATTAATCCCAGGCCTTTAGTTGCTACTGTAAATACAAAGCATTAACAATAATAAGAATTGGATATAATTTTTATTTAGAATAGACGGGATCTGCATTTTTGAGGCATCTTCACAAAGAATAAATCACATGCATCTCAGGAATGACTAAACTAGGAAACAAGGAAAGAGGCGTTTCATACCAGAGATTTGCCACTCCACTCTATCCCATGTCACTACCCTGAAGGACACTATTGCATACTGTTACACCATTTACCATGAAGTTCTTATTTACCATAATCTTGCAAAATAACATCCCAAATCCCACGGCCCAGATTATCAATCAGATTAGGAATACATTTTTTTTTTCCCCAAGACAGTGAATATGATTTGATAACATACCCAAATTAAACTCTTGCCCCTGCAATAAGTAGCAATTAGCAATCTGCAGACAACTGACAAGTTCCTTCGTTTCCTGTAATACTTAATGATACAGAAGCCAGATTTCCTATGGAATCCCATATTAACCTACATTCAATAGCCATGAAATCTCAGAGCAACGTGTCAGAATTTATCATCTTTGATGATGCTAGCTCTGCCCCTTGACAGTTCTAGACAAGATGTTTACAAACAATTCACCTAGAATCTGAACTGCAGCTGAAAATGTCTATTATTTTCCTACCACTTGTTCCATCCATTTTGGGTGTTTCATGCTAAGGGATGGGCAGAACTCTCCAAACACTGTGGCTGTGCTAAAAAACTATGAGAAATAAAAAGGAGATGGAACAGCGAGTGACTTTGTGATATGTCTGGGAGATGGAAGCAGCTCAGGGGTGGGGAAGATGCAAAGTGCCCCTTTCCCTTATGATACTGAATGTCACATCAAGAAATACAAACAGGGAGACGGTGCTGATGATTTTCTCCATAGGCACTTTCATCCCTGCAACTCTACATTTCTCCTTGTTACAAAATTACAAAATTAATTTGCATTTTTTATTTTAAATAAAGATCTTCTGAGACAACCCGTGAAAAGAATTTTGCCCAATCCAGGAAGTCTCAGACCTTTAACAGTCACAGTCGGTCTCAGAAAAAATACTGTAAAGTTTTACTAGTTGCTAACGGCTTTACTAAAATGCTTCTTTCTGGTATATTAAAATGAAAAAAAATTGTAGTAGTCATCACACGCTCTGCTTTCCTCACATGCATTTGCTATGCATTTGACAGCAGTGATCAGGGTGTGCATGTGTGCAGGGGATGAACTGCCTTATAAGAATGCAGTTTTGTTTAACACGACTGATGGAAGGCAATTCAAAATGCCTACAGATGCCTTTATAATAAATCAGAAGTAACCAGCTAGAACAGCTGCCCATTTTAAAGCTCTCCACTTGGAGTCTAAGTGGCCTCCTTCATTTAGTGCTCCATTCTGCCTCTCGGTTAAGAACAAAGGTTATCGCGCTGCGTAGCCAGTTAAATGGTGTTCAGCAATAGTGCCAACCAGAGTTCAAATCTGAAAATCCATCCTGCCTTTCCCCTGCTCTCACATGATGCAGCAGGGCCCAGCCTCCCGGCTGCTCTGTGCGCAGGTCTCAGTGCAGCACTCCGCTGAGCGGGATTGGAGCTCTTTGTTACCAGGGCCCTTGGGCCGGCGCTCAGTGGGTGATGCAGTGCTGGCATCTCGTATCTACAACGTACCTATCACAGTGCTGGGCCCTGGCTATTAAGCAGTAGATAGATTAAAAAAAAAAAAAAAAAAAAAAAAAAAGAAGATTTATATCAGTATGTTTAGACTGAGCTAGATAATGCATAGATCTGAGATAGCTCATAACTGAGGTTTTTTCATCAGTTTCAATCTATGAAATAGTAAATTATAATTACATTTTAGTTTACTTCCCATCTCTGAAATAGTTAATTATAATTAAGTCGTAAAACGGGTAGCCTTTGCTTCCCTTCCCCCCAGTGTCAGTGCTGTCATCAGGAGGATAACACAATTGTCCTTTAATGCTAATTGTTTATAAACTCCCTTGCAGGAGACCATATTTATGCAAAAAGCTTAGGCAAACTCTAGGCACAAATGCAGCACTCATAATAAATGAGTGAATATTATGTCCCTGACCATAATTCCAGTGCTCTCCAGTAAAAGGATATCTAATTCTTGTCACAGAATTGCCTTGTAGGTCAAAGTTCAGCACATAAATACACACAGGATAAAATTAGATTTTAAATGGTAAGTATTAATCATCATTCATGTCTATCTCTGCATGAAGCACAATGTTTAAACATCTAGTCAATATACACCGTATAACCTTGAGGCAGAAGCTCTCCAAGAAAAAGCACCAACATCAGCCTTTGTTGTAGCAAGATCCCCTGACATCCAAATAGAGTTGCTTCTGTGGGAAGACTGACCATCTCCAGCACAATCCTGCCTAACGTGAGTCTGGTGCCTAAACTAGACATGGGCCCAAATTAAAAATCTTTATCTGCATACGCCTGTCTTTAGAAATGTTTGAAATCTGGTCTAAGAACACTGTGGTTGTGGCGCATCTCTGCTCTAAACAAACAGATTTCTCACGTGATGCTCTCACTGCAACCACAAAGCATTAGCACTCACAAGAGCATCATTGAAGATACTCAGGCTGTTCATTGAGGACAAAACCACTAATGATTAATACTACAGTAGGAAAAAATGTAGCAGTATTTCTTGGCAGCTGCAATGTGGCAATGCCTCTCCTACATGGAAGAGAATCATAAATACCTTTAGCTCTTTGTGCATCAAATGGTTCTTATACACTCTGTGGGAAAAAGAATCAAACAAATTCCCCAGATTAAAAGAAAGCGAAGGCGATTTTCACATCTAAGACTGGACATATACAATACATCTCTCTCTGACTGACCCAGCAGATGCAGAGATACATTTAAGTATCACAGACATTACTGTCCCAGCAGATGCTGCAAAGTTTTCACTGACACAGACACTCACTGTTCCCACAGATCTGTATTTTGGGAGGGAATTTTCGTACCACAGACGCTACTGTCCCTACAGAACCACATCTGCTGGCAGAGCCATTGTTTCACATACTCTTCTGCCTTCATCAGACGCGAGACACTGCCAGGACAACAAGCATTTCTCTCACAGCCAATCTCCAACCACAGGGCATGAAACTGCAGCTTACGCTGCTGTTATTACTGAGCCCTGAGTATGGACCCTACTGATGGAGGAACGACATAACCCAATGAAAATATACTGCTAGATACCTAGCACATCATCATTAGCTTTGTCTAAATATGGAAGTACTGTGTTTGGGAATGTCAGAAGGAGAAAAAAAACTCCTTGCATCCTCCTCCCACCTGCCTTTAACAAGTAGGCATCCTGCACGAGAAGTTTCAGTTTTTCTTCTGTATTAGCATCAGAAGATTTGATCCCCAGTTCTGAAGGCATGAGAGCAGACAAAGAGAAGGGGGTTGTTTTTCATCTCTTTAATTTAGGCCCCCACCTTTTGAGACTGTATCATCTCAGAGCTAGGGTTAACCAGATGTTGGCATGCAGAGTTCTGTTGCTGTGAAGCTGCAGTACCAAGCAGGGACTCAGCTTTAGCAGATCTCTGAGAACTGCTGCTGCCTTGACAACATGGAGAGTTCTCGAGCTGGTCAAAGGCCATGGCCCGTACGCCACAGTGCTGGTTCTCACCTGACTGGGGTTCACATGGTGCTCAGGGAATAGGGAGACCATCAGAGCTGCTCCTGGAGGCTGCAGTATGCCCAGCTCCAGCCTGGTCCCACCTCTGGGGTGGCAAAGTTTGGGACTGGGCTAGGATGCGGCCAAGGCTAGGACATCCCTCTGGAGTGGACTTGACCTAAGGCTCATACCAGAGCATGTACTTACATATAAATAGTATGTATGGTATGTGAGCCTGAACCTGATCAGCCTTGGACCTTTGTTTGCCTGATTGAGTAGATGTATCCTTTATGATTTGGTATGGGAGAGAGAAAACCTCCCCTGGTAATTCTGCAGTAATGTAAACCCCACTTGAAGAAACATCATCTAACTTTGGAATTCCCCTGTGGGGAGTCTGGGCATTTATCTTTATCTGAAGCATCAAGGGCTGTCCACGGGCAAAGGCAGGACGTACAAATTCCCAGAGTAATAATCCGATACAGCACAGCAAGACCTACATCCTTAGAGCAGATTGTGGGAAAGCATCAAGATTTTGGTTATTCTGCCAAAGCAAACAAGATGTTTCAAACCCCATCATCTGCTCTCCAGTTCACACCCTTCCAGCGCTATCTTTCTCAGATGCCATGCCACACTGGTTCGTGGCAATGGTGCTGTCATGTGTGATTCATTCAGTTTTACTGGAAATTAGAAAACCAGATGCTGCACTGAAGAACTGCTTATTTATGTAGTCACATCATCCCAGAGAGCACACATCCTGCCTTTATTTGTACACAAATTCTTTCATCCAGAATTTGAGAAATACTTTTTTTTTTTTTAACCAGAGTTCATTCAGAGGACAGATAGATCAATAGCACATTGGTCTTTCCAGCACCCATTGAACCCTTAATAGCTTCCAATGCCACCCTGAAAAAGCACATGGCATTTTGGAAGAGAATATCTTCGTCATTACAGGATGTGTGGGAAGCAAAACTGAACAGATAGCAGCAGAACTGCAGTGGTGCTAGCAGGAGTCTGTCATGTATTTATTTGTGCTCTGGGCAGGTGAATTTCACCCACAAAGAAAAATATAGACTACTTTTGTCTGTTTTTCATGGAGTGCCTTTATAAAGCTTCATCAAGTATTTCCTGAAGAGATCACAATGCTACATTTACCACAGCGATTAATTCTCAGTATGAGCGATGAACTGACATATTCAGGACAACAAAGCAAATGCTGAGAGATGTCAACAGTGCATTCTTTCTTTGGAATAAGAATAACCATACACAAATATTAATAGTATTAAATAATATTTTCTGGTGGCAACAAATTAAGGTGGCTGAACTCCTCTTTGAGCTCTGAGGCACAGGTCTGGAATTATGTGTGTTTCAAATAATTTCACTTCCTAGGAGATGAGTTTTTCTATCCTCTGTAAAGTTAGTGCTAGTGAAGCAGCAGCACTGGAATCAAAAGTTAGACATGACTGTGTGTGGACTGGCAAAGTCTGGCCTCTACAAATTCCTAAACTACAAGATTACGTTACTGTCTGCAGATATAGATAAATCCAATCTTATCCTTAGATGAAGAAACTATCAAGATGATTCAGACAATACACAATTATGAAGGAAGAAAACAGAGATGTGAACATTCTTTTTTTTAAAAGGTTAGCATAGCTTCAGCATTCCTGAAAACATTTTCTGTCATAACAGACCAGATCTACTGAAATGTTCTAGCCTAGAATTTCATCTTTGACATCCACAGGACTCCTCTGGACTTCAGTTGCATCACATGGCTGCTGTGGAAAGCAGAATTTAGCAAGAGGAAAAGACACAAAGTATTTCCAAACCATTTGGAAAAAGTAAGAAGTTTGCTTTCAGTGTTACTGACTATCTTTCAGGACTCAAATTAGAGCTCTGTTATATTTTAAAGCATTGCTTTCAAGCTTGCTGGAAGTGTCAGACGATTTGAATAGATCTCCATTTTAATTTCCAATCTAGCAATATGGAACAGCTGCCATAACTTGTGCAACATGGAAAATTCAACATCCTCATTCCTCAAATGACAATCATTGAGAAGGGACTCTGAAAAAGGCACATTATGCTTCCACTTTTAATGCCTTTTAGTAACTCCCAGTCAAAATTATGCTTTGGATAAAAAACCCTCAGCAGTACTTCTAACTTGCACTGTCTACAACTGGGAGCAAAGGTGTTTGGTGAAAGCTGATGGGACTGATATCAAAAGGGTGAATGGAGTCCAGGAAAGCAGCACCTTGCGGTTCAGATGAAAGTTCCCCACTCTGGGATTATCTAGACAAAGACAGAAGCAGTTCAGCCACATTCAAGGGAATTTGTAGGGGGCAGAGTATGCATGAGATGAGGTACCTTTATGACTACAACTCCATTTTATATCTAGCTTGAGAAAGAGTACAGCTTCTTTTTGTAGTGCTGTAATGCTGATGAGTTGGTCCTGTTACTGGAATAATGTCTGTCTAGTTCACTCTTTGTAGTCATTCACAGTTTACATATTGCATGCATCTAGATAAAGCTACCTTCTATTTCTCTCCTTAACTCTGAATAGAAAGCTCACAGGAGTGTTGAGACCCGTCACCACACAACACAGTGTAACCAGAAGAACATCCAGCAGAGGTACTGTTGCTCCAAGACAGAGCTTCTGTACAAAGACAACTGAAAATCCTTCAGCAACACTGATTTCATTTGCTTAATTAAAATCTCCATTCTCAGTTTTGTCATGCTTCTCTTCTGCTGCATTCATGGCTTCTTTCCTTCCAAGTGACCAGCTTCCAGCCCTGAGATTCTTCCCTTTGGTAGCCTACATTTCTCATGAAACTCCGTCTCCTAGCATGAAACCCACACACACTAATTTATTTTCTATTATCAGAATACTGACAGGCACATTTATTCATTGGTGAGGATGCACGTCAGGGTAGCATGGATGTCTCTTGCTGGAGTTTGTCTCTAAAAGTTACCTTTCAGTCTGAGAGCCTCATCTGCTCCAGACACTGAAAGTTTTGCAGCTGTTTTCACCAAACCCCTTGCAGAACAGCCCTCCCCCACTTCCTTCTCCGCCAGCTCACTTTAACACAGGCAGACATAAGTGAAAGGAAAAACAATGAGAAAGGAAGCTTGGGAGGGACAGGTTGGAAGGAGAAGGAAGAAGCAAAAGGTCTGACTCTGCAGACCACGTTTATGACAAAAAGCATTTGCACAAATGGCCTAATTGCATTCAGAGGGAGTGTGGGGCTGAGTAAAAGTGCTACAAGCACAAGCAACAATTGCAGAAGCGGGAAACAAGTAGGAAAAGAAAGAAGGAAGCTCCACAGAAATTAGACACCTGCACAGAAGAGAGCAGTCTCATACACCCCAGGAAAAACAACCAAAACGCTAACTGCCTTTGAGTGACTGCAGAAAATATTTATAGAGCCTTTCCCGAGCTCTGTCTTGCTTCCTGGCAGGCAGCACCACAGAAAGAATCCTTACCACTGGCATCCCCTTCTTCCACCAAACAAAGTTCAGGCCCTTCCCAAAAAGACAGCAAAGGCACCAAGCAGCCAGCCGTGCACAGGGGTGGTCTGGGCTTCACCTGAGGAAGGATGGATATCCAGACTGGGACACGCCTGAGCACTTGGCAACTGCTCTCACAGAAGGATGGGCATCTCTTCTGTGTGATGAGTTGGGGAAACAGCATTAATTTTGTACAGTTTACTGTCAGCAAGGAGCCACCGAAGTCTCCCAGCTGCTTTTTTTTTTCCTTGTCTTTACAAAGCACATGAGGCAGTGACAAGATGTGGATGCCCAGTAACTTGTGTTGCTCCTCTTCCAGCGAGCTCTTCAAGGAATTCTCAAAACTGCTTCTGAGACAGAGCAATTCTACATTCCTAAATCATTAAAACAATGTATTTGTTTATCAAAAGCTCACCTCCTAAAATGAAACACTAGGGAGCAATGCAGTCATTCCAACAAATGCATACATTTGAATTCCCAGGGCCTATAATAATTGGCACTTCTTAAAATGTTTCCGGTTAGGTCCGTCCACAAACTTGAAAATCAAAATACGCCTCTCTGAGATGGGCTGTTGTTTGTGAAACAGAACCATTAAATCAGTGAGATCAGGGACTTGAATTCAGAGCAATAATGTTTGAGGATCATACATTAAAGATGACAGGATCTTTCTAAATCACCTCCAACATGTAACACTTGCAGTACTAGCTTACAAAGTTATCTGAAAAACACATACTACCACCTACTGGCAATTATTCATATATGTTATTTACATACTGACAAATGGTAACAATATACGCACATTTGGTTTGCATGAACTTTGCTAGGACAAAGATTAGTCTTCATTTCTACATTTATTGGAATTGCATTTGAAGAAAAATACCTTCCTGTGCATGCACTTCCCCAATTTGTGACCAGTTTTCATTATTTTCAATAAGAATTGAAGCAATAATAAATGAGTAGCATTTAAATAAATGGCTACGGGTGTCGTTTTTGCCAGCAACTCCCTTTGAGACTGGATTTGTTGCTTAGCAAGAGAAGGTTGGTAACGTGGTACCACCAGGCTCCAGATCTTGCCATTTATACCCACCATTCTGGAAAGTGGGCATAAATACAATAGTTGTACGGGACCAGGGAGAAGAATCTGGTGAAGTTTCGGTCCTCGATGTGACCTCTCTTCTGCAACAACCACACCAACCCTCTAAAATGGAGGGCTTCTGGATAGAGAAGATAATTCCAGGGAGCAATCACACTCAAATGCCTTTTCCTTGAGTGTTTTCACCTACATAGGTGCCCTGCCTTTTGCCGCAGCTCTCACCTCCTTGCCCGAAGGTTCACTGCGATGCCTTAGAAACATCCTGGAGGTAAAAGGGCTGTGATGTATACACAAGGAAGCAATGCTAAAGAGCCACATGTGAATAACACAACAGCATCTTTGCAGAGCTTGGATGACATGTTTTTCAGCCTGCATGCTCTCTCTGGAGTCCTTTGTCTGTTGGCAAAAAATCTGATTGTTGATGAAATGTTGATGTGGATGATGAGTAATTTTGGACTACTTACCACCAGTCAAAATATAAGGCCGATGCTAGGACTGTGTCAACATGACCTGCAGCACAACTGAGTCCTCACCTGGGAAGGGAAATGTGTCAGGAAGGGAAATGTGTCAGGAGTACCGAGAATGACACCACTGTGTCACTCTGGAATCCACAGAGCGCTCACTCAGCCCTGGCGCTGCAGCACAGCTGAGGCCACTCCTGTGAGATCACCTCCAAGTACACGGGCAGCAATGTCAGGAGGATTGCCTAGTCCTGATGTAAATGCTCGGTGAAGGCTGAAGCCTGATACTGGTAAGAATCACCCCTGCAGTTATACAGGGGGCACCTGCCCAACACGACACTGAGTAGTTAAACTGAAGACAATAGCTATCCAAAACCAGACCAGCAGCAGTCCAAGCTGATTGCCAGGTACAATACCCCTGCAGAAAACCAACCTCTTCAGTGCCTTATAAATAAAACATTCTACCCAATAATGCCATTTCGGATGCATAAATAAACAAATTTTAAAAACCTAATGAGCTTTGATATATTAATAATTAATCAAATTTATAGTTTCATTATACCATTGTTGGTTGTTGTTTTTTTTTTTTTTACCTTAGCAGATTTTCAAAATATTTCTTTTTCTATAACTTATATCTTAACCACAAGATTTCCTGCTGCCAAATACCAGACTAGCTCAAGACAGACCTTCAGATATGCTACGTTAATGCCTGACACTCAGGAACAGACACTTTTCGCTCTCTTCAATATGTGCATTACAAGTAGTATTTTAATTGGGTTCCCAATTCAGAAGGCTGGAATGAGCCTGTGAGTCATTTTTACAAGTTGACTCACATGCTGCAAAACTGAAGAATTTGGTGCAGGAAAAAAAAAAAAAAAAAGGTAGAGGGTGGATTTCTGCACATCATTGTCACTGGGGAGAAGGGTGGATTTGTCCCTAGCACCCAGCTGCAGTAGCAGGGTGGGTTCAGCAAGTGCATTACTTAGATGAGGCTTTTTTTTTTTTGTCAGTAACAGTTAAAGGGTGCTCATGGAAGGCTTTTGTTCCATGAGAGCTGTGATTACGAGATTATATAAAGTATTATAATTTTGAGCTTCTTTCCCCTTCTGAAGAGGGACCAATCCTCGCATCACAGAATGCCGCATTTTGGTGTATTTCAATCAGTGCATTTCAGTGATTCCATTTCAAGACTTGCTAACACACCAACAGCAGGGAGAGGGCTCCTCCTCTCCCTTAGGTGCCAGCTCTGCAGACTCGAGCTTAAACTGGAGACAGAGTCACATTAAGCTCTTTTCTCCCTGCACGTCACCAACCTCAGAGCCTCAAACCATTTGCAAAGGTTCAAGGGATGGGAACTCAGTCAAATCCACCCTTCCATTTTTGCTGTGTCAGCTTCAAACAGTGGTTAAAACCATAGTTGCTTACTGAAGCGAGGAAAGGTGAACAGCAATACACAGAAACTGCAGGTATGTTGAGTAAAAGGTTTTTTTGAACTATCTTTTTTTCCTGGAAATAACCACATTTCAATATTTTTCTTTCTGTATTCTGAGAAGAATCCATACAATACACAAATGAAAGGCAGATTCAGCGAAGGCAGAAAATGCCAGGGTGTTTTTCACTGTCCTGAGGACAAATGCCAGAGCCCTTCTGGGACGTTCAGAACATCTAGTCACTGTATCTTATTCAAGGGAAAAGCCATTTGTCAACAAACTAATCACTGGACGGATTCCGAGACAACGGAACATAAAAAGCCAATACAAACGTGCAGATGAGGTTCCAGTCAGCAGCTAGCCACAGAAAACAAACAAATGTTTGTCCTCAAAGCATGGCATTTGGGCCCGGCCATTTTTCACTCAAGTCAAAAGCAGAGCAGGGATAATGCAAAGTGATCTTCAAGCTAACTTTTAAATCAATCAGTATGACTATGGAAAAAAAGATGGGCATGAACCAAACGTGGATCCAACCCCTGTGTACTTGAGCCAGCAACAGTGGCAGAATTGGGTATGGACAGAACTGAGCCTGCTGCCACGTTATTAGCAGCAGTAAAAGCCCCACTATTTCATATTTAAATGTTGAATAGCACTGATGCTTGGCTCCTGGCTGAAAGCAGCCTTCTTTTTTGATTAGAAACATAACGCCAAGAGAAATAATCCCAGTGACTCACATTCAGAGTGGCCAGCATTCGTCACCAGTGAAAAGTGAAGCATCTGCCCCGTGGTGTGTGGGCCCAACTCTTGTATTTTTTCATGAGTATCTTCTGTGACATGGGACTCAATCTGAGAGACCTTTCCTAGCCTTTCTCTTGCAAAATGAAAGCCCTCTGCTGGCTCACCACGAGCACACTTTCCTCAAGAACAAAGCCACAAAGGAGAACTCGCTGTAAAGGAGTTCCTCAGCGACGAGGCTCTGCACTTGCTTCTTTTTCTAAGCCTCATTTCAGAACGCGCATGCAAATAGCAAGAGGATTCAATTATTTTGTGCTGCACCAAATCTGCTTCTCAAGCGGTGAAAAAAATTGACCACCACAGATGAAAACCAGGGCATTTTTAGAATGCCAGGGTGTGCCACGTTAAATACACAACAGAGTGAGACTTCAGTTTCAGCAGCGTGGAACATGACAGAATTTCAGCTTAGCATGAGCTGAAATCAACCTGAAGCAGTCAGAACTTCTGAGAGCTAAAATCATAATTGCTTCCTTAAAGGCATCACTTGTATAAAATTAAATGCGTTTCTCCAGAAGCTTCACTAACACAGCAACTGATTGGCCCTTGAGGATTCCTGTAGATACTTGTCATTCAGCATGAAATCAGGTCAGCAGCTAAAATTAAACACCCACCTCTACCCTGAACCGCATGTGGAGTCATCGCTTTTAGTATCGCTCAGCCTCTGCCTCCCCAAACGTGCTCATTCTTACCATGAGCTTAAAGGATGTCTTATCAAGGAGCACTGATGGATGCAGTCATTCCTGTTCTGAGATGAAACTGTTGGGAATCAGACCGGCAGTCCTGTTGACTCCATCTGCATTGATTAGCTCTCGGGCAGCCTGCCAAGGCAGCGCGCTGCCTCTTACCCCAGCCACTGTTAATCTGCCTGAGCGAGGCCTGCAAGCCCTACATAAACTGCAATTTCTCTTCATTAGTGTGATTCTGCCTGCATGAATCTGATAACATATGGGATATTATCATAAAACAGCCTATTTCACCAATTCATTTTCTCCTTTATGAAGATTATGAATGTACTGCAAGTGCATTGGGCAGGGTAAAACAGAAGATTCTGCCGTACAGTTCCTTTGATTTTGCTCCTAAAATGCAGATAGCCTTCCTTTTAAGTTCACATTTCTCAATAATCCTCTGCTAATATATTATAAAAACTGCTGACTCTCTCTCCCTGACTTCCTCTAGTTCATCACAGGCCTGATCCACAATACAAGTCACTGTCTAGATTGAGACTTTAATGATCAACAGAGCTAGCAGATGCCTCACAATGGAGAAAATGAGAGGCACAGTAACATTTAGCCAACCCTAATCGCTGCCAGTCTGACTAAGCACGAACATGAAACATGATCATGGTTTGACGACACATTATGTAATTCCCAACATGTGCTTCGTGCCCCCTCGCTTCCTGCCTGTTTCAGAAATTACACAATGACCACAGTGGGCAGTTTCGGCACAGCTGAATAAATGCTTTGTCTGGGAATGCTATGGATGCAGGTAGACACCTACCTGCATCTGAGATTTATTAATTAGCACATGTCCCCATTGAATGAAGTCTGCATGCCCTCTGCTGGTAAATGCACGCATTCCCAAGAACATCCACACCTAAACTGAATTAGTGGAATAACTTGAGGCTATTGCCTTACATACAGAACTACTGCTGCGAGCCCCTCGACAATGCGTGCACAGCGTGCTTGCCCTGGCATGCTTCCACATGCAATATAGAATAAAATGAAATTAAATCCGCATTCATTCTAAACCTCACAGCTGTTGTGCTTATAACTGGTAGGGTGTTTTCATGCCTGCGTTCCAAGGGCATTTTCTGCTGAAATGTACCATTGTAACTGCGCAGCTCATCTCTCTTTCAGAAGAGATTTTGAATGCATTGATCTTTTAAGGAGTTTGAACAAGAGGACATTGCACAGGACAGACACAGAAGCCTGCAGCAACCACAGACTTTTCTTCTGAGCTTCTCCCAAGAAAAAAAACGCGTTCAGCTTTCCAGGATTAATCCATTAGCAAAACGCGACACTAACTCCTAGCTAATCTGTATCAATTACTGAGTGCAGATATATGCAGCAGTGGTCATTTTAATAAGCAGTTCACTCCTTAAATTACTTCCACTGCCAAATCAAGTGAAGATCACCAGGAATCATAACTAAGGGGGTCATTAGCTTAACCCATCTGACAGCCTTTTCTGCAGAACCTTCTGACTATTTATAATGTCAAATAACAATGGCAACACCAGACCCTAGAAGAATATAGAATGGCTCTTTTTATTAAGGAAAAGCAAGATATAGCACAAGCCAAAGCAGAGGCAGGGTGAAAGGGGCATCAGATGAAGACAAATATGCCCACACACTACCAGATGCTGCCAGTGCCTAGAAAGAAACTGTTGGATGGTTTCCAGGGCGAAGGGGAAATACCCAAGTACCACTCGTACGTGGTAGCAGAGCAGAGGAAAAAGCATCTTGCTGTGCTCTAGACCATGACAAATTCATCAAAACCCCTCAGAAAAAGAATATTTTCATGCTTCACTAATGACATTTAAGACAATAACCACAACTAAAAGGAAACAGCTGAGTGCACGGCTGACTCCCTGCCTTGGGAAGCATGTTGGTATACACTGATCTTGTTCCTGTCAAGTGCACACCATCACTGGCTCAGGTGAGAGTGCATCAAAAGAGTTAAACAGTGCACATCAAAGAACAGGTGCAGGCATTAGCATAATTAAAATCTGGCCGCCCCAGGGCATATTAAAAGCTATATGAATTTTAAGTGCTACTCAACTACAGGACTCAGCTCTGAACACTGATGTACTGACCGATGCCAGTAAGGTTTGCTCGCAAGAGGAAGTTATTGCCACAAAGCATATCAAGGACATCTATCTATTCTTTCCTTACCTTTCAAACTGAGCAAAAGCTGTTGCATCAGCAAGTGAGTACAAACCACTGCAGAAGACAGAAATGTCAAACAGACTTTCAAGAATAGAGAACTGTTATATTCAGTCCTACCTGGATGAAAGCGTAGGACAAAATGACCTATAGTAGCACCTTCCCTATATTTGTGCAATTCTCCTTCAATATTAAGCTTCCTTCTACCATCTCATCCAGACTAGAAGAGGTCATGTCCAAACATGTTAGCAAACACAGCGTGTCACACAGTTTTATGCCCAATGTACAGCTACTTCAGCTCCATTAAAGTATTGTTGGTCTACCCTGGGGAAGGAAGGAGAACCAAAAGAAAGGTGTAGCCAGGTATTTTTTCAGAAGTGCTGAAAAACATCATCATTTTCAAAGCAGAACCTGGCAAGAAAGAGGTGAGGGTTCACTAACCCACAGGTGCTAATGTATTTTGAAACATGACCAATTTTACAGAACACTACACTGTGCTCTAGAAACATCTGTGTCAGTGATAAGGGCACTGCTCCATCCTGTTGCAGGTGTGAGAAGCTGTAAGTGTGGGGCCAGGGGGCCTGGCCAAACTGGACCAAAACAGCTTCCTGTGACAGACACAAGAAAACACAGTTATTTCTCCCATTCCAGCTACAAGCTCATTGATTTCTATTTCAAGAATTCATACACTGTACTGGAGACACATTCTGAGGAGGAAACCTCCATCTCTACAGGCTCAAATTGTTTTCCTATAGGTACTTTTGGGGCTGATGTCTGTTAGAAGTACGTGACTACCAGTGCTAGCAGTATCCTCAGTTGCTAAACATCAGTCACCAGAGAGCAACAACAAATTGCTTAAACAACTCATCTATGTCTGAAGTCTTCATTTCAGTTGTACATCCTCCCTTAGTTTTACAAGTATTTAGTTGGATTTGTAGGAGACCAGGCCATTTCCTTTTCCTCCTCCTGTTCAGTGGATACAAAGGAAAAGAAATACAAGAGCTAGAAGAACAGAGCATATTTTAAGACAATGACATGGTTCAGGAAAGTCAGCAGAGGAGAAACAGTTCATACTTACCTTATAGTTTGTGTGTATATATGTATATATTTAAAAGCCGGTCCATTGGTCAGACCAAGTTTCTGAACCAATCAGATCAGCTTATGGAGTCAAACATGAATTTTCTCACCTGTGCTGAATTAAAAAAATGGTAGGTGGGTTTCCTGTTTTCTTCCTACCATTCTTGAAGCTGGTTGCAAAGAAAGAGGAAGGGAAAGAAATACCAGCCTCAGAAAGATGGGGTTAGATAATACATGATCAGAAACATTATTACAGCTTTCAGCCTTCAAGGATATTAGTGGGGACCTTTAAAGAATAAGATCATAGAATCACAGAATGGCTTGGGTTGGAAGGAACCTTAAAGATCACCCAGTCCCAACCTCCTGTCGTGGGTGGTTGCCCCCACCAGCTCAGGCTGCCCAGGGCCCCATCCAACCTGCCCTTGAGAATCTCCAGGGATGAGACACCCACAGCTTCTCTGGGCAACCTGTGCCAGTGCATCACCACCCTCCAAGTAAAGAATTTCCTCCTAATATCTAATCTCAACCTCCCCTCTTTTAGCATAAAACGCTTCTCCCTTGTACTATCACTATAAGACCATGTAAAAAGTTGGTCTCCCTCCTATTTATAAGCTCCCTTTAAGTACTGGAAGGCTACAATGAGGCCTCCCTAAAGTCTTCTCTGAGCTGAACAAGCCCAGATCCCACAGCCCTTCTTTGTGAAGACATCAAGGCACAGCATTACAGAGGATTGTAGGTATCACAGTGGGAGTCCAATGGTCCTTGCTAGTTACTGGGCTATCTCAGCTCCGCATTACTAATGTTCTATTCTGCTTGGCAATGAGTGAACAGTATCAACGTGGCTAATAGAAACAGCCATGGTTCAGTCTTAAATTAGAAAAATATTTATCACTTTCCTGGATCTAGTTCATGTCTGGGTATTTGACTCTTAATGTTTATGAGGTTGCCTGCCAGGTCTGTCTTCACGTCTTCTACACATCCTCATCAAGAACAAGGACTTTAAAAGAATAAAATCCAAACTTACATAGTCAGAACAAGTACAGAAAAAAGATCTTCATTTCCTGTGAACAGAGCTGGCTCTCTTAGAGCCTTCTCAAGCCTTAATCCTAAGCTTCCAACAACCTTAGCGCTTGGCACTTGTTATTGCATGTACCCTCTCAGCTAACAACCACAAGATTCACTGAAGAATCAAAGCAGTAAAACTTTTCTCTTTTTGGTATTTTAAAAAGGAAGTAGACTATTTCAAAGTTTTAAGAGCAGTTCCTGTACTCAGATCTTAAGAGTTTAAGTGAACTGAGAGTCCTCATTAACAGTGACCCATTGATAAACCTAGAGAATGAAGTCCTGTTTCCATCCAAACAGCAGATAGCCTGCGCAGTACAAGATCTCACACTTCCACCTCAATCTTGTTCTTACGTCATGTCTAGGACTGAGAAATCAGCTTAGTCTCCACATCCATTCAATCATACTATTCTTGGAATTAGACTTGTGCCTTCAGGCTTCAACCAATTCAAGATTCAGTTGTATGAAGCATTCATAACGTGAGACAGTCCCTGCCCCAAAGAGCTCACCATATAAATAGCACTTTCTGAAGGCAAAGAGTCCACAAGTCAAGCTTTGCATTTCTGTATCAGACCATCCGCAAGGATGCTAATTATTGCCAGGATAACTACAGTTACATGATGTGAAAAATCTTGTCTGTTGGGAATTGAATCTCATATTCTTCAAAGCAGTCATCAGAGGACGGTAACTATTTTTAGGCTACTTCTGACCTTTCCGAGAGTAAGGACTGTTCAAAAAAGATGATTAAAATACTAAGTAAATTATGCAGAGAGTTCAATAGTCTGAAGAAAATGTAACTTCATTTAGTCTTGCATAATGCCTTTGGTAACACGGTTAGATTCTTCTAGCCCTTAACAGTCAAATTTTCCACTGTAGACATGGGACGTAAGTTGGGCTGGTTATTGAGTAATAGAGAGGCCTTTCTTATTTGTGCAAACTTAACCTTCAAGAGAACAAAGATTAATCAACAACGTGGAAAGGCTGTTGTCATGAGATCCAGTCATAAGATTTGTAGGGACTCCTGTAGTGGTTGCAATCCTTAAAACTGGTTTGGAATAAAATCTGAGAGATGGGAGTCCACAGAGAAAATGTTTTCAAGACAAAATCCAACACCATTATTAATGATGGAAAAAAGTAGGCTCTACCACTACAGAAAAGAAATCTGGACAGCAAAATGCAGTTCCAGTGCATGAAGCAGAGATCGTGAGGTTGGAATAAACACAGACAAGGCCACCTGGTTATAAATTTGGCATTTAAAGCACCCAAGAGACTTTGAAAGCAAAAGGTCCTCATTCTGAAGTCATCTCCAGTTTGTTGAGCCCACTATGCAATGTCAACGTTTCCTTTCTGTTAATGGAAGCAGATCTACACAAATGCTATGTAAAGCCTCGAAAAGATGTTTGGTAGCATTTGAAAAGGGGAGGGTGACAGTATTCACATGCTGTCTCAGCCCAGACAAACCAATCTGCTTGCAACGGTTGAACTTAAAAATTCTTAGCAAACACTCCTAATATAAGCTGGATCAGCAAGCATTTGAAATTCCTTAACCAGGAGAGAAGCCTCATCTGCAGGCTTGTCACATAACGCAGCCTGAGACAGGTGGGCTCAGTCTGTCACATCACTTTTCTCCAAGCTGCTAAATATCTTTCATTGGGGCTTACAATAAAGCGCCTACTGCTACCTCCGAGTCAGTACAGCACCGATCAAGTTGAGCTGGGAAGAACCAAGTCATGCTCGCATTAGTTCATGCTTCCTTAACTCCCTACAAAATCACTACTTATCTACCAGGCAAATAGAAGTCTGGGTATTGAAACACTGGAGGCTTTGCTGTCAGATCTCTCAAAACAATGGAGAAAGGGAACATGCAGGTAGCGGGAACCAGCAAAAATAAAGGAGCTGAACTCAGAGAGAAGGACTGGCTTAGGGACATCAGGAAAGCTGAAAGCAGCTGGTTTGTGCACCTGACTGAAGAGCAAGTTCCTGGGGAGGAACCAGGGGAAGCAGTCATAGCACCAAAAGCTGGGCTGGGCGCACGTCAGACTGTGCTGCAGCTGGTTCTGCTGCAATAGGAACAGGTAGGTCCAGACCCACATGTTGTGCCTGAAAGCAGCAGGAGCAGATAAGCCAAAGCACAAAGATCCTGGTTTCTCAGCCACCTTTAACAGAAATGAACACGGCATAGGAAAGGAAGCTGCAGCAAGCAGCTTTGCTGAATTTTCCACAGGTTGTCAGCAGCCCTTTGAGCACTTCAGGGCAGCCAGAAAAAAAAAAAAAAAGTAAGAAAGAAAGAAGGAAACCAAAAGCCACAGGGCAAACTGAAGGCAGAGGAGCGCAGGCTGAGCACAACAGCCTGCAAAGGTTCCTCTGAGTAGCTGCATATCACCGAGAGCGTATGAAGAATCGAGACTTGCCTCTGCAGGATCCAGCAGTGGGGACACAAAGGCGCACAGAGGGGAGAGAAGCAGAACCCAGGCACCGTGCCAGCTCAGATAACCAAGGGGACCGGAAGAGGGAAACCACAAAGCTCTGCAGTAAACACAGGGATTAGGAGAGGGGTAGATGGAACAGCCAGATGAAGTAACTGACCCAAAACTGCCTTCTGAAAACTCGAGATTTGTGTTTTAAAAATATCAAGTGCTCTTTGCCCTCCTCCTGCTTCCCATTGCTTTTTTCTTTTTTGAGGGGGCATTTTTTTAATTTTTTTTTTTTAACACTTTCTGGTTTTGGCTTCATTTGGATAAGAAGGTGCCAGAACACTGCTGTGATATCTGCCTGTTCTCAGTGTTTCTGGCCCAACCAGGAGTAGGAGAGAGCTGGACCCTCTTGAGACTGTCTGTTTCCATTTAATTTCCAGGACAGTTTTGCAGACTTACAAGGTCAGGGTAAGGTGCCAGACTTCTGGGTGCTGCTGAAAAAACTTGAGCCCTTGGAAACTTGTTCTTTCTCAGCTGTCAGGAGAAATGTTGTAAACTCAGAGGGTAGAGAGCCGAGGAAATGATGGTGTCACTGGTAGGCTACTGACATCCCATTATGAAACGTGGCGGATTAGAGCTTTGATGCCACCTGCTTTATCAAGTCACTCATTCTTCCTTTTCTTTCCAAGACCAGGTCTCTGTTTCATAACAGAAGCCTACACGATATTATTCAAAGCATTAAGTCAGGGATAGCTTCTGGCTGGGTTGCACAGTACCAGCTGGGCACTAAATACAAATGATTCCATTAACCTCTTCATGCTTCTTTCAGCTCTGCATTTCATGCCTTTGAAAAAAATATCGGGGAAACATTTGTCACTGTGAGTTGGGTGATGCGGGTAACGCCTTGTGAAAACAGAAGATGCTGGAGGACCTGATCAGCAAAAGGCCCCTGTGGGCTACTCCCTGACGTGCCATAATTCCCTGGATGCTATTCTGGGGATGCCAGAGAGGAAAGCTGTTCAGAGGCTGATGACTGAAAGGCAGAAAAATCCTCCCTGAGAGCAAGCAGAAGTAAAAGCAAAGCCTCCTGGGAGCTGTCAGCGTGGGTGTAACCTGCTAGAGGTTTGGGTTTTTCTCCCCTCCTCCCACGGTAGCAGAGCCTGCACTGGTACCTCGCTGACTTTCAGCTCCTGCCACAGCACCGCTCTTACAGAACTTTGCCATCACTCTGAGCACCATTAAAGGGAACGAGAAACTGTGCTGAACCTGTCACTCAAGGGGGTTGTGGAATTAGTGCAAGAATTTGCCCAGCTTTTCTTAAGCACTGCGATGGGATTAAATTCTCAGCCCTTTTGAATGTGTTTATTTTCTTTCAGCATATTGAAGAAACCTCTTTTGCTTCGCAAAAATCTCAACCCATCCATAATCAAAGCTAAGTCACATTTTCTGGAATCCCAGGGAGAGAACGAAACAAGGACCATACTTCAGATTTTGAAAAAAAAATAACAACAACTAAAACAACCCACAGCTCACCTTACCTCTGATGCAATTCAGACCTTTGTCATTTTCAGAGTTTTATTCTTCTAAAGAAATCTACTTGAGGTCAACTCTCTCTAAGCTGCCAGCACTTCCACACAGTCCAAAGGAAGCAACACCTCTCCCCGCTCTATTTACGTAACCGACATATTCAAAGCAGAATGACTGCACCAGCAAGTCCAGCACCAGGCATGGAGCTGGAAGAAAAACAAGACATAAAAGCAGCTGCCTGACTTAAGGTAAGCAATGGCAACATATGACACGTGGAAAATGAATATTAGTAATTCCAACACACTTCTGAGCAAACATAAATCCAGATTGAGAGTATCTCAATGAGAACTTGCACTGAGCTTATCAAGACACTGGGTACGAATAGGATTTTCCTCTCCTAATATTGTATTTAGTGCGTTTGACAAACAAATATCGCTCTTCTAACACTCTTCTGACACCTTTGCAACTGTTCACCTGCCTACATAACTCAAAAATGAGTTTTTACCCAGGGCAACAGAAGAAAAAGCAGCTGGAGTTTTGTTGTTGAAGACATTTTGGAAATACTTGTGGAGAAAATGTCAAGAAGCAAACATTAAAGAGCCAGCACTACAAGCGCAGCTTAAGATACAAGTGTTTGTATTACTATCCCAAACCTGGATTTGCCTTCATCAGAAGATGTACTGTACATTAAATACATTTGAAGAATCTAGGAAGATGTGAGGAAAAGATTCACTTGTGAGAGACAAGGTGCAACACGAACTGTGAACCAGCTACAAGAGTTCCAGGTGCCAGCTACGCTGCAGCATGCCTCCAAGCCTATTTTAAATAGCACAAACAATAATAATAATAAACCTAGAGGTTCAATTGAAAAGCAACCAACACTGTACAGACATCTGCTCAATCTATAAAATGTTTTGAATCAGAAGAAGGGAAGGCTCAGCATCAGGAAATAGCACAGCTAACAAAAACCTGGGCTATTAATTTTCAGATCTACAGAGATCATAGGAAACAAGGGCATAAATGGATATATAAGAAAACCCTCACCATCAAAGACCTTTACTTCTCAGACTCAGAGCTTTCCAGGCATGTCACAGAATCGCAGCGGTTGGAGAGGACAGGTCAGTTAAGGTAGTTACAATACACATGAATGCTAAATGAAGGCCCAGGGCTGGAAGAGAAACCAAGGATAAACCATCTGAGCACGGTCATGGCATGTGGTACCATCGGCCTTCTCAGAAGAAAGTATTTAAAAACTCTCTAAAGATAAAGAACATTCTCTAAACACAGCTTCTGAGTATCAGCATCTTGGTTTGAGGTTATTCGAATTGCAGCAGGTTCTATCATCCTCTCACACTTCTGGGGAGAAGGGCAACTACACAGAACGATGCGTAAAAACACACAACTTTTGATGCTACATGCCACCGTCAGAGGATTTTGAGAATCACATGGCTGACGACATTAAAATTATTTGTGTTTAAGTATTGGGGGCTTTAACATTGGCAGAAAGGCTTAAGGCCTCCGCAGGCTTTAAGTTTAAGCAGTAGTTGTAAACTAACATTCTGAATGTTATTTGGTCAGCCCACAAGGACTAGAATGTACCCTTCGGTGCACTCAGCCTTCATCTAATGACTACCTCCAGTGATCCAAGAGCAGGGCCTATGGCTGTAGGCACTGAACTTTAGGAGTCTTAGAAAGAAAGCCATAAGGCAGATCCGTAATGCATCTGACAATCCACTGGGGAGCTCAACAAAAACACTAATACTTTACCCAGCCATGTAGCTTTAGGCCTTCTGGAGATAAAAGAAAACACATTAATTATTAAAGCCACCCACTCTTCCCAATATTTTTAAGTGACAGACAGAATAAACATTTTGGCTAGTTCAATAATGACATCTACATATCCTGGAAAGGAAGAGTTAATGGACGCAGCAGACGATGGGGAAACCACCAGCTCTCCTACAACATAATGGCCAGTGGGCCCACGGCAGCAGCTGCAGCTCACAGCCTGCTCCCCAGCTCAGCTGTCCCACTACACACTGGGAAGTGAGGAACCTCTCCCGGCCTAGCAGCTGTCTCCCTTAACAGACCGCCCAGGTCACTGCTCCCAGACATCACCAGTTTCTCCCTGCTCAAATCCTCTTTGCACCCTTCCACGCATCTCCCGGTTCAAACCTGCCCTGAGGATACAGAGATGGTCAGATCCCTCTCTGCCATACCACAAGTGAGAAGCAAAATGCTTTCGTTCTGGCACTCGGGCTGCCAACCAGATAATCCTGTAAGAGAGCTGGGCTGCCACTTTGAAGCTTTCGGAGAAAGCGGTTATAATTTCCTAACAGGCTTCAAAATCAGAATGGTAAACACGTGCCCAAGTCAGACCGCCCTTTGAAGGATACCACTGATAGCATCTTCCTGGGCAGATCTCGACTTCCTCCAGTGGAAACAGAACGCTGGGGATAAGTGCTGAGACACGTCTCTAAGTGAACTGGCGTTCAGAAACGCGGCTCTTATCTTTGTCATCTTGTCACTGTGATAGGAGCGGGTGAGCAAAGCCAAGGTTAGCTACCGGCCCGCCAACAATAGCAGCATGTGGTGCCTTTCAGAGCATGAATGCCCGTTTTTTACTGCAGGTGCTCTTGTGGTGCGGCCACAGGAGGAAAGCAGTAACTGACATCCTTTTCCATTCAATTTACAGTCAAAAGAGCGTTTGTAATTTCGGAGTTGACTGGCTGAAGCTCAGCCCATATGGTGGCTGTTGTTCGACAAAGGAAAAAAAAAGTACAGTGCTTAAAGCGGAAAGAACAGGCAGTCTGTGCCTGGCTCTAAGCTATGAGGGGTTCTGGCCCACTTTCATTCATATTTAAATGTACGTGTTCACACTCAGGGGGAACAGGGACACCGAGAAACGTTTCCTAATATTGCAAATTACAGCTTTCCTCTAGGTCTTGTGTGTTATACACAAAGAAAAAAACTGAATGCAGATTTGCATCAGTGTCCCATGAGGAACGTTAAAGGTTAGAAGCACAAGCAGCTGGAAAACACGTAAAGAGCACAACACAGTACAGTTCGGTTCCTTCTTTTCAGAGTATTTCCCTCCCATTTGCCTTCTGATCAGCAGCTCAGAAATTGCTGTCTACAGCGCATAATCCTGTGCACAAAGTAGCACAAACTGCACAGATCACTTCATCTATGTCTATGAGGGGAAATGTAATTCTGAATGGAAATGCCTGGAGATAGGAGGACAATCTCACTTGGTTTTAATTTTCAATTTTCTTATATAGGCTGTTGCAACATATCCTTAAAAACAGGTACACAAATTGAATGTGGCAAATGCCTCACATGGACTCTTGTGTAGCAGAGAACACTTTTAACAAGAAACTGAAACAGTGACATTGAAGCGAAGAGGGGAGAATGATGATTTCAGGTGCAGATCAGACTAAGGTAGCTGTCAAAACAGTGTGCAGTGGTTGCACAGAAAAGCCATGAGATGAACAAACTGCACCATGTCCAACAGCTCTGGGGCTTCCCAGGAAAACAAGGAACAAAGGACAACAGACAAAGAAGCAGCAGCAAGTTGGAAGGAGGGAAAGCACAAGGCAACAAACCAGATCTTTTCTACTCTTGGGTCTCACTACTGTCCAGCACAGTTCTTAAGAGCATTTATAGGGGATCAGTGGACCTGGAACTGAGACATAAATTGAAGTGAAGATGTGTCTCTTTCAATTGTGATTAGCTTTGTACACAATGCTTATGAAGTTTTTTCCTGTGCAAACTAATACCAGAGATAGGAACTTTGCAGAAATGTATTTGCATGTCACTGTATACATTGGCAGCTACTGCCACGCAGCCACTTTTGTCTGTCTTCCCTTCAGCGTAGGGCAGGACACAGGTCACATAAATAAGCCAAGGAGGACATGGCTCTAATGGCATCAATTAAAAAAAAAACAGTCAATAACAGCATCTACAGCCTTCTACCTTCTACTCCCCAAACTGCCCATCACGGGTACCCTGCACTCACAACCTCCTAGGGACAGCTTTCCTGTAGCATAGGAAAGGCCATACAAACAAAACAGGAATCTGTCTGAACGTGAAGAACAAAGAGTGAAAGTGACTGTACACAAATCAATCTGAAAACACTGCTTGGATTTAGTTGATTTTGATACAGTTATTATAAGACATTACTCAGGCACTGGAGTTTAAGACCAGCAACACAGAAATGCAATATTGCCCTAGAAGCAATATCCACATAGGCCAGCCCAACAAAGGAAGGCGGCTTCCTTTGCTTCAACCAAGTTACAGGCTGTGGCAAGAAAATTCAGTTCTTCCAACTCAGACAAATTGCAGGATGACAACATGAAGGTATCTACTAAAGAAAGGGATATACGCCCATCAGAGGTGTTTTGGAAGAACCATTTCTAAGAAAGTCCACTGAGACAAGTTGTGCTAAATGAGAAAATCATTTGTTGGTTCACATAAGATTGCTGCCTTCTATAAATGAAGGGCACTTGCAGTAGGTAAAGAAGCAACAGAATGATTTTTTGCTGTGTTTCTGAAATTCAAAAGTTAATGGTTCTGGAGAAGAGTTTCTTTGCTGTTGTGTCTCAGTCTAATTCATAGAGCTCTTTAGATGGGAATTTAAAAGAAAACACCAAAGTTACTGCTCAGATAGATGTTTGTACCATATGGGTTGGCTTATAAGGAGCATGTTAGGAACACTGAATGTGACTACATGGATGCCAATCTACTATCTTTGAAATGTTATTGTGAGCAGCTAAGGCAGTTGCACATCTAACAATATTAACATAAGCACATTGAGGCCTGTCCTATATTTCTGCAGGTTTTATTAGCAAGGTCAGGAGTCAACATCAGTGATTTACAGTAAAAAGGGTGATGTCATTGAAATGCGAAGATCAGAATCCCCAAAGACAAATTATCCCAACAGCAGAGTGAGATCATTCCATATACTTGTCTACTCCAAGGAGCAATAATCATACAAACCTACACATAAAGACTACGTTGAGCATTAGGTAAAAGCTACTGAGGCAGCACTTACTCCCCCGGAATACAGCAGAGTGCTGTAGAATTTGCTCTGAGCTTCGCCATGAAAAAGCTTACTCTGCAGAAGCCCTGATACATTTCTTTTTGCTAAACATTTTTGCTAAAACACTATGAGGAAAATATTCAAACCATATGTAAAGTTGAACAGAAAGATTTTTTGGTTCCATTTCATATAGAAACACTGATACCTACATGGATCAAAATCATGGGGCTCACTAGAAAAAGGAAGTTTGCCTTTGAACCTTTATGAAAGTTTTAAAATAAAGCTTTTCCCTGCCCTAAAATCCCACAGGCTAAGATCCAAATCTTTGAAAATAACAGAATTCCCTATTGATTTTCATAGGTTCTCAATCAGAATTGTCTAGCATCATGGACTTCACAAAGCTACATTAGCTAACATTAGCTACCAAGACAATGGATTTGCACAAGTTCACACTTAGCATTCAGCATGGTTTTGTTACTACCAGAGTAACTAATGCAGAATTCTATTGGTTGTATACCTCCATTACCTCCTGCACCATTCTCCTATGGAAGTGGGGAGGTGGTGGTTGTGCTTTGTAAAGAACAATTGTCTCTCCAGAACAAGGAGTGATGCTGATTATCTGCAACAAGAATCAACAGTTCATCAGCACTTAAAAATTAAGACAGATTTTTAAAAGTGAGTTAGTTTGTAACATGAGGTCTCCTCTCATGTAGAAATTATAAGCTTTGAATTGTTACCTTGTCTCTTTCATCTCAGATAAATCCAAACTGCCAAAGTTCAGTGCTCCTGAAGTGAAAAGGAAGGCCAACATCATTCATCTAATAAAGAATTGCAATTGTGCTCCCGCATGAGCTAGCTCACTTCCTGGATGTGGGTGTTTCATTTAAACTTCCAAGAGGACATCAAAACACATTTACATGAATATACATCATTACTTCCGCTGCGTGACTTTAATGCATCTCACAGCTGTGGGGAAGGGTTTTCTCAGTTTTCAGAACATTCTTTTTTAGAAAAGGTGCTATAAGCTCATTCCTTTCTTTTTATGCACATCAATAAAATTAGATCTACCTCCCTTATCATCCTACCATCAGCCCTCACCTTCCTCCCATCTGCCCTGTCCCAAAACTGATACATTTACCTGACAACACTTTGCGACACATTCTGATCTTAGAGCAAATGCTCCTCTAGGTGGTAGGCATGATTCACAGCTATTCCCTCCAGATGCCACTGTAATATCCCAGCACCACCTATAGGAAGCCAGAGTTTCTAAAGTCAGGTCCTTCCATTACTGTTCAATATTGCTGTGCTGGAAGACCAACCATCACGTGGAAAGAGATTCCTCTGTGAAATGCATTTCTCCTTGGTATTCCTTCCAGAAGGAAAGGAGAACCCTGTCAACAAAACCAACACTACCATGGCTGTTCCTTCAGTAGGAAGCACCCAGAGTGAAAACGCAGTTTCAGAATTACCTCACAAAGTAGTTAACTGTGTGCTCATCTTGCAGATAGTCTGTGTGGGTGAAGGTGAACGATGCAGCCCTATCGGCTGATCTCAGGAATGTGGTCCACTGAAGAACCACGCTACCCCGAGGGACACCGCAAGGTCTATGTATGGAAGGCTTTATCAGTTAATGCTGCATAAACCGGTAATGACTTCTGATTAGGTATTATAAAACATCTCTGAGCAATCAGCATAGAAAAAAACACCCCAGATTTTGCCAGCAGTTTCTCCTCTGCTGCACAATCCACAAATCATTCATTTCACTTCCCACAAGTATGCGTTTAGCTTTTTAAAAGCCATTGTATAGCAAATGATGCAGCGTTCAAAACGACACTTGCCAGGGCTGAAGGAAAAGAGAAAATAAATTTTTGCTACGTTGATGAGATCCTGGGACGTTCTCCCCTATTTTTGTATCTCGAAGGAAAAGCAGCATTCTCTTGGAGAATGTAACTATCAACCAGTAAAAAATATTATCACAAAGAGGTCTGACAGAGCAGCATCATCAGAAGAAATATGGCACAACAGGGAAGTCTCCATCTTCGCCTTGAAACACTGAAAATACACCTGTGATTCAAACAATTTCCTTAAATCCACAGAAAAAAAGGGACATAAAACAATCCCTCCTTACTTTGCTATAAATCTAAAAATCATTTCCTAGAGGATAACTCGGAATCAGTGTAGCTTGAAGGTATGGAAAATATCCTCTGATTGGGAAATTAACACAAGTTACAGGATCTCAATTGAAGTACAAGGAAATCATTATTTGTGCATACTTTCTCTGCAACAACTCTACTAACCTTCCCAAAATAATGAGTTATAGGAAAAAGGTTACTGAACCTTCCTAATTCTTATTTTCTCTGCTACAATGTTACTTCTAGTTGCCCAGTTTCCAAACTGAAGTTTGCTCATTTCTCCAGTAACCATCTCTCCATCTGCTGTCCCTGATTTCTGTTGCATCTACAACAGCATTTATTATTAACATAAGCAGAGCAAAAAGCTCCCACTGTGATTTGCTGCCCTTTTATTAATTATTCTGAATGATTAAAGCTGATCTGAAATACTCAATTTCAAATAGAATTTTGCACCTAAAATATCAAACATTATTTTGTGTTTCTCTCCCTTATGTTGCAATACTGCATAATGGCATTGTGCAAGACTGAAGCATGAAGTCTGTCTTCTTTGCTCAGTAAGAGGGAAAGGCTGATTTGTAAGAACCAGTGAAGGAAGAAAAGCTCTAGTCCTCTTCGTAGTCTCATTCCATACCACTTGCCCATGTACCGCAAAGATTTTGCCTAAGCACTTCGATTCACAGAATTCACACTGACTCCTCCAGTAAAAGCACAGCACAAACACATTTGTTTGTCTGCTCTAAGGCAAGCAAGAGGCTAAAGGAGTTTTGGTCACGGTGCTGTTTTTTTCCTTTGTTTTTAAATCCTGCTTAAGTCACAGAATCATAGGGATTAGAAGGAACCTCCATCACCAGGGCACCCAGCTCAATCAGCAGCGGGTTCACATTGTCCCTAGTCTTCCTTTTGCTGTTGAGATATTTAAACAAGCCTTTCATGTTGACCTTGACCTCCCTTACTGGATTTCATTCCAAAGGGTCATAAAGCCTTCCTTGTTGCATCCCAGCAAGTCCTGACAACATTCCTATTCTCCTCTCAAGTGGCTCCTTTTCCACATTCCATAGACTTCCTCCTTCCAGTTGAATTTTTTCATGAGCTCCTTGCTCATTCACGTGGGTCTCCTGCAACACTTGCCTGATTTCTTACTATTAGAGATGCACTGATTTTGAACTCGGAAGAAGCGGTGCCTGAATGGCAACCAGCTTTCTTGGGCCTCCCTACCTTCTAATGCCATGAGACACCTCCAAGTAGGTCCTTGAAGAGGTCAGGTTTGGCTCTCCCGAAGCCCATGGTTGCAATCCTACTTACTGACTTGTTCCTTCCACATAAGATCCTGAACTCCATTATCTCATGGCTGCTGCACCCAGTGCTGCCCCCAACCAGTCCTTCCTTGTTCATAAGAATAAGGTCAATTAGCACAGCCTCCCCTCATCAGCTCCTCCACCGCCTGCATCAGAACGTTATCTCCCATGCACTACAGGAGCCTCCTGGGCTGTGTGTGCCTGGGCACACTGCTTTTCCAGCAAATATCAGGATGGCCGAAGCCTTCAAGGAGAACCAGCGCCTATGATAATGAGGCTACTTTCAGCTGTCTGTGATAGCCATTATAAAGAAAATCCAAGGTATAAAAAATAAAACAAGAGCAACTACTCTTTGAATATTTACCCTGGTAAAAAGCAGGATTAGCTCAGCATACCTTCTACAAGGAACAAAGAACAAATACTAGCAAAAACTATCATTTTGCCCCCCAAAGCAGCTCAATATTTTAGGACAAGATTTACTGTCAGCCTCCAGCCCTTCTGCTTTGGAACACGCAGACTCAGAGCAAGAATTAAATCAAAGGAAAAAGGCATCTGTTCAGGGACTATTAGCAGTTCTTTGTTTTATCAAGTGACCAATGTTTCCAAAGGATTCAACTCCTTTTCTTTTAAATAAGGGTTTTGCAAGAAGCTTATCTGCTATGAAACAAATAAATAAATAAATCCTTTATGAAAAGTATTACAAAAGTCACTTTTTTACAGTTACAGTAAAAGACCACAACACAGACATTAAGAGTCTGTCCTTCAAAACCACAGGTCTTTCATTTTCTTGGTGGTTTGGGATTTTTTGTTTGTTTTTTTTTAAAGCAAAACACTATATTTGGGGGCTCTTGTATGCATTTGGGATTTTTTTCTGCCATCATGATGAAGCTGCAAACATTTTCAAGTTTTTCTCTAATTTGATGCCAACATCAAACCGGAAACTTTTTTTTTTTTTTTTAATGAAAACAGATTCTGAAGAAATGCAAGACCTGAGGTTTTTAGGAAAAACAAAACATCACAAGATTTGTCATAAAAACATGGAGCTGGCAACAACAACAGCCTCCTCACACACAGTAGCTTGCTGTTTGTAAGAGTGCTCACAAGCCTGTAAAAATACTTCAGCTCTTCAGTAAAATAAAATTTGAAGAAAAAGAAAAAAGGCTCAACCAGCATTATTACAAATACCTGGTATTCACAAGTTGAGCACAAATTCGAAGTGTCACAAAAGGCATCTCCTCATCTGGCAGAAATCAAACAGGACTCAACTGAAGCAATAGAAACCACAATGATTTACCCCAAGTGATACTCTGGTCCAGAACTTCAACCAATATGTATTAAGTCTGACAGTCAGGCTGTATTACATACCGTACTTCCATGCAATCAGTTGCAAAGGGAGTGCATAACTTCCACAGAAGCAACCTGCCTCATTAATGCAAATGCCATGCCAACCACATGGTACGCTGAAGACTGTCTGAAAATTTGCCAGCACCTCTATTGAGTGTGCGTGATTTTCTTCACCAAACAGCTCCTTTGTTGTACCTCCACTTTTCTCCTAGCCCAGGTTATAGCAAACATTCAAGTTCACTGAATTCCAGCTCTTTTGGCCTCTGTTTTCCCTTTGGCTGCCTGCCCAAAGCAAATACAGTCTCTGGCTGAAGATGGCCAAAAGCGTGATCTGGGTAACTCTTTTTTGATTGTCCACAAGTGACTCACACATCATATGACAATGACATTGCTCAAGTGCAAACTGCTAATATCAATACTAAAGCTGTTTATGCAACGAAAGCAAGGGAAACTTAAGGTTACTTCACCCCTCAGACATGCTTAGAAGATGCAGCCATTTACCAATATTTTAGTCAGCTGAGATAAATCTACAGTTTCTTTCTTTCTGGCTAGAGAAATAAGTCACCTACAAGATTTAGAGCAAAAGCAGAGTCCACTATGCTGGTCTCTTCCCTTCACAGTTAAATATTTTCCTTTGTCAAGCACTGTTCTAGCACCTTCTCTCTGGCTTGGAAGAAAAGATATTGATAAGCTCTAGCACAAGTGCCAGCTATCAGAAAGCAGGACAGTTATCATACTTCCCTCCTCTATGGCCCTAACTCTTTCAAGCCAAGGATGACAAAGGCTTGTTCAAGCCTCTCGCAGTATTCAGCTTTGGGGTGCTCAACTGAGAGAGAACACAAGAACAGGAAAATCATTATAATTTCCTTTATAGCAGTCTCTTACACATCCTTGCATAGGCTGTGGATCTCAGAACACCTCTTCAAAGATTCCTGTGTGCAAACACTCGTCACTTCAATAGAAGCCATGAGTCGTTGCTGGGTCCCAGAAGAAAGGACTCGAAGTTATACAGAGCTGCTTCCCATGCATCCAGGAAATCAGAATCCAGGGAACTGCTGCTGCTGGGAATGCACAGCTCCCATCATGCTTCCTGGAGTGATGAGCCTGCCACAGCCAAGGGGTTTCTGAGAAATCTAAAGGACAGCAAGGAAGACAGAGAAACAAACGACAGGTTCTTTCCTCATGCTTTCCTTCACAGAGGCAAGGCTATACAGAAAAGATGATCTGACTGGTAGTTACATTCTGCCTGTCCAGACAGCATCTTCCACACTGTAGACTTGCACACTACTACTGAGCACTTACAGAGAAACACTGCAATCCCATCATGCAATTGCTACAGTTGCTATAAAGGCACCCACAGAAGCGTGATGTGATTTTTCTCATGACTTCCTTACATTTCTTCTCTAGCCTTTCCCTTTCACGTCAGTTGCGGTCGATCCACTCACTGGCCTTGATGCTTACAGTGTTGGATGTGATATGAACAGACGAGACATTGTTTTAATACAGGAAGGTTAATCTAAAATAACCTTCCTAAGCTGTTCATACTGCACGACAGCAACGTTACAGGAAGACACGGGTTCATGAATAGGATCAGCTTTCAATCCCCAGACCAGTGATAACAGCACTTGTCATGAACATACTGCGCTTAGTCTCCAGAGGAAGAGCAGCTCCAGCTGCCACTTACACAGCTCTTTCTGTCAATCACTCCACGAAGCAATGCCAGCTTCTTCTAAAAAAAGCCATTCTCTTGACCTCCTAAAGGTAAATGCCATCATGACAAGAGATGAAAGAAGGAAAACAAATTGCTGCAAGTATGCTCCGTAGCATCCCATCACCTGTTAGTGTATTACAGCACCATGTGGCTCTGAATACATCTGCGTCGCTGAGCAAATAGATCAGTCTTTGGAATTAGGTGGATTATTATAAACTCATCATACAAAGGAGCTTTACAAAAAATAAAAATACGGATTTTTAGACAAACACCCATTAGAGGCAACAAGTAACCACTGCTAAATGGGTGTATCATTCATATGACAATTTTTTTTTTTAATTATTTTTACTTTTTTTTTTTTGGGGGGGGGGGGGGGCTATCTCAGTCCGTATTCCTACATGACTGACCTTCACTTTGCATGCTCCCCTTCACCCCAAGTAGGAATACAATCTCAGAGCACTAAGCAGTAAGCCTAGCCCAAAAGTTACACTGCCTTAGCACATGGCAAAGGCATAACCCTCCTGAAGCTGCCATGGACTTTAAGTTCTCTTTAATCATGACTAAATCTGCTTTTTCATCAGCCTTCTTGCAGCTCCTCTAAGGACAGCACTTGGGCTTGCACTGCAAACCATTCCAAACCATTTTCTTGAACCCCACAATTACAGGACAGCTGAATTCCCCTTCTTCAAATTGTATGAAGTCATCGAGAGAGCAACAAATTGTATTCTGGCCTCCTAGTTAAGAGGTCAGAGATCATTTGGTACTATCCCTCTCCAAAATTATTTTTGTCCCCCTAAAGCCATCTTTCAAAATAAAGTTTGCGGCTTCTATTTTTTGCTAGGCATGGAGGCAGGAAGTTATTGACTGCAGAAGAATGTGGCAGAAGGGACAATGGTGCATATGACTGTTGTAAGTCACCACCGAAGCCCAAGACTTAAAACATCCCTAAGTCTGAAGACTTGTGCTACAGCAAAGCAAACACCATAATATTAGAGAGTAGCAGTTTACACCAGTGTAAATCATTCAGAAAGCAGTGAAACAAGAGTGATTTATTCATTACCTGACTTTATTTATTACAGTGTAAAAGAATCATCAGTAAAATTCTGGAAAGAACTCTCCACAGATGGGAAAAAGGCCAGCACTGAATTGGTGACGACGATCAATCTGTCTCCCATTTGTAACTTCTCTTGAGGAGATGCATATTTTAGCTGTGCTTTGTGGCCACTTCACAAAAAGTAGCATAACATTACCGAATATGCCTCCCTCTTGGGGGACGGCAAACGTGTTTGTGAGCATGTAGGAAATGCATAGTCTAAAAAACGCTATCGATTTTTTTTTGACAGAAGTCTTCTTTCGCTGCCTGTGCAGATTATTATTTATTGTTAGCTTTCTACACTAGCAGCTTTTCTGAGGGAAAGAAGCACCTAGGAATCTCACTGGAGAACAATGAGACGTACCGCTTTTGTGAGGGTGAAGGACAATCCTTTCATGCAGCCACCAAAGACGCAACCAGGAAAACACTACTGAAATTTTGTTCCTCTTCTTTTTGGTTCTAATTTCAGAATCAGCAAGTCTTTACCGAGACAAGCAGCTTCAGTAATGATATTTAAATAAATTGATAATAAAGAGATTCCTCTAAGCTATCAGTGAGGGGTTATGGAGTTGGATCCCTTGGGAAAACAGGAAGTCAAGGAGAGACAATGAGTGGGGAAGAGGAAGGATGAATTAAAAATAAATAAATATTATCAAGTGCCTGTAGGAAAACAGCATCTGTTGAAACAAAAGTCTCTGCCCAAACCACACCACTTTATGGTATCTATTTTTTCCTTCTGTTAGTCATGCTTTGCAAGAGTTTTATGATCATGGAATGATACTGCTGTAAAAGATGAATGCTCCTAAACTTTTCAGCTCAGTTGATTAATAGAAACTACTAAAAATAGTAATTTTCATCTTATTTACTTTCCAGTAAATCCAAAGTAGCACAAAACAAAAAGCACAATTCTCACAATGAAGAATATGATAGAGACACCTCAAATAGAGACCAAAATTCAGAAATATCAATAAATCAAAATGGTATTTACATGTAAATGTTTTATCTTACATGTAAACTATTTTTCTAAGCGCCAGTAGAGTCAGCCAGGCCTATACAGGCCTACACAGACATTTCAAGTTATTATCTCAAGTATTACCCTCCTCATGGATAAGGAAGAAGCAAATCACATATTAAGAAGTTTGAGGAGTAAAACTGCAAATTGGTGAAAAACAGCACAATCAGAAATGTAAGCACTTTTCATCATTTTGCAGACACATTTATGCATCTGGATCTAATACTAAGCAGTAGAAAAATTAATAACATTTAACACACTCCAAAGAAGGATTTTAAAATGTTATAAATACCAAAGGATCACGTGTAAACATTACAACAGGTAGTGAACAAACCTTAGTTATTTTCTTGACTGTCCTTCTCCCTCACACGATGCAATGAGGAAAACTATATTTCCTTGACTAATCTCAACTCTTCCATTTTTACGAGCAGTCTGAACAAGAATCAAAGCGAATCAGAAGTTACGTGAGAATTCAAATCACGCATTAAAAACAAATGCTGACAAAATAATTAAATGCATTCATATCCTCTCCTCCACGTGCTCTATTTCTGCTTACAAGGAAAGCTAGGAAGAGGCACAGAATAAGTCTACACAGCATTTTGAACCAAATTAAAGTAGAAAGGAGAAACTCTAATAAAAATAGCAAGACAATAAGATACCCTGCTCACAGATCTTAGGTTGGTATCATCAGAGTCAGGAGAAAAGTCACCTGAATTTGTGGTTCCAGTCCAGCTGCCAAGTCATAGTGCAGAAGGTTTTAAGATCTGTAAGCTTCTGTTCCTTAGGTCATCCCATCCATAAATGGCACTAGGTTTATAAATGAAAAAATTCAGGCACATTGGAGAAATAACTGTCTAACCAACAGTGCTGTTTTACTGACACAATTGCCAAGCACAGGGTGCTGCACCTCCTCTGCAAAGTAAGAGAAGTAAACAGATGTTCAGATTCCCAATTATACCAGAAACATCTATTCTCTCATCTACATATTATCACTTCATGTGTGGAAACAAACAAGCATAATTCAGCAATAGCTGAGGTTCCTTCATCCTCATGGGCTCGTGGGTCTCAGGTAGCTGTACAAACAATATATGACCGCGTGTTCTTCAGGCGTGGCAACATTTCAGGCCTAGCTGTAATGTACTCCTTAGTTTAAGGCTCCTTTTTAATGTCTGTCTACAAGATGAACTAAAGATTCCTCAAGCAGAACTGAAGGTTAGCAGAGAGTTGAAACCGTATTCACACCTAATCTGGGAATTCTGTTCTGCTGCAACAACATTTTGCACCTCTGGTGTCTCTGCTCTTATCAGCAGTAATACTGAGGGTGCAGCTAAAGGCCAAAACAGACAGAGTCTGAAAGAAAATACAGCACAACGTTCCAAATACACTTCAATTTCTCCTTCAGACTCCTGCTTTAAAATGTAAAGTGAAGTTTGCTGAAAGAGAAGAAAATGCTGTGGAAGAAGATAGTTAAACACCTAAACTATCAGTGCTTGAAAAATGAAAGATTTTTAAAGCAAGAAGATAAAAGCAACATCCAGAGCCAACAGGAAGGGTCTCGCTGGCCCCTGCTTGGTCATTGTTTTTCACTGGAGAAATATAGCTCCTTTTCTTGTTTCATTTTCCCTTTTACAGAGTAGAATCATTTGGAGTACCCACACAGTGAATAACTACCATTCTCTAATAAATATTACCACTTCGAAACTTAATGTTGTTTTCATACATTATCAGTTGCAAGGAGATTTGATTCTCCTAATAAAGCCAAATCAAATTGAGTGCCTATTTTTTTTTCCACAAAGTTAAAAATAAAACATTTACACAAATGAAGCACCACAAAAGTTGTGTATGCTCATTTTAAATATGCATTATACTTAGCAATAAAACTGATGATGGAAGATGATACAATGGCTACCTCTCAAGCCAATCTTTCCATGGCTTGCTCCATCAGCAAATTACTCATCCTGTTTTGCAGAGATTTTCCAAAATTATCTCATATATATGTAACAAAGATAAGCAAAAACCAGCTCTAGCAGGCTCCGTTTTCAGTAATCCAGAGAAAAAAATACTCATTGTATATAAGCAATTAGATTCTCTTTGCACAAGAAGCCATTACTAAAGACAACAGACCTAGCACTTGCAGGATGGTTTGATTTTCTCGCGTTAATTAGTGGAGTTTTTGCCCGTTACAAATAATAGGGTTGCAGCATCCTTAGTTAATTCTCATCTTCATGCTGTTTGAGATGCAATCTGAGAATGTAATAAAGTATGAAAGCTATTGCTAAATCTTTTAAGATCTATGTTAATGCTCTTTCTGCTTACATACGTATAGTAGATTACAATTAATTATGTAGTCACAACAATGACCAACACCTACCCATCTCTGAAGGGCTACTTACTACATCAGCTATGCAAGCACCTTCATGACTGCAGGCCAGACATCCCTAATTGCACCCTGGATTCAGCTAGCAGGGTAGTTGTAGTAGCCAAAGAGGTCATTAAACAAACATTTGTTTATGTCTTAAGCAGTTTCTCCAGGCTGCAGTACCTTCCACAGATATACAGCTGGCAATGCCCAAACAACATCAGTATATTTGTATAAGCTCTATTAGGGCTGCTGTGCAGATATACCCCTTGCAAAACAACACTTTATGGAACAACCTTCTAAGGAAAGTAAATATCATCTGCTTGAATAATTCATAAACACAATCTTAAAAGGAACCATTTCCATAATGAAAGCAAACAAACTGGAAAAGAAAAGGCTGCTATTTAAAATAAAAGCTAAGCAGTCAGAGTCATTCTACTTGTGAAACAAGTAACAGTTTCCTTTCCCCTGAGGAGCAAAACTGATATGAGTAACTTCTGCGTACTACATTAATTGACACAGAGAATATTTATTCAGAAGGACCAAGTAGGTGCTAAAGGAATGCTAGGCAATAGCAAATTAAAGTGGCTGTACTCTGGAAAGAATGGGCTGCTTGCACGGTTAGCTGAAACACAACACTTTGCCAATAGTAAAGACAAGACTGAGCAGAAAGTCAGTTGGCACAAGATTCAAGGACTTAATTATTCATTCATTTAAATAAATATCAGAAACTCTTCAGGGCCACCTATCCAGTTCTTTCCTTTACAGTTCAAGGCAGTCAAATAACAAGACAGTTCATACACCACATCTCTCTCCTCTTGCGCTAAATTTCCATTTCTCTTAAGTAAAGCTTCCAACCTTTGGGGATTTTTTTTCTGTTCGTGTAGGTCTGAATCACTCTGGGGGCTTCAACACCTTAGCCACCTGCAAACAGCAAGACATTTCGTAATATTTCTGCAAGCATTTCTCCTCACTGAATTCAAGACAACAGGATGAACGGGTAGAAATTTCTTCAAAGAGTCTGTAAATACTCACACAGGATTGGCAGGGATAGCTGTGTGCCTAGTTCAGAGATGGCAGCTCCCAGCTTAGGATAATTATGTAAACTTTTTTACAAGATGCCTTTCTAAGGAGAGGAAAAAAGAAAAGCCTTGCCTGGTTTGCAGTCCTCAGCCTTCCACATGTGCTATTTTTGCCCTCTGGTTTAAGGACAATGCATTGCTACAACCTGGGAGTAGAGACTGTATCACCTCATTTAAATAACTGTTTACACAAGGAACAGAGTAAAACAAATAGTTCAGAAACTCCAAGAAGGCTTAAATGTTTGCATATAGGAAACTATGGAAAGTACTCGCGGCCAACAAATACATTACAGAAATGAAAATTAATTTAGAAAATAGAGACAAAAACATTAAGGAGCTAAATTCATTGCATAGTTTATTTGCAACAGACTAGGTAACTAGCTCTAACTGTAATTACATCTGATAAATCAAAAAGAAACCAATTAAATTAGGAGTTCCCAATCCCATGACAGCAATAGTGCATAAAGCTTTAAAAACTGAGACCAGTTCCAAGAAATATGCCTATGATTTATTTAAGTAAACAAACTATTTTCTCAATATAAAAGTTGGAAGGACTTATGTTTTTCAAAACGTAAGCCATAAACATTAGAAAGTGTAAGAAACATGGTGTAAAAGAACAAGTCCAGGAGAAGTTTTTAATCTGCTGCATAGAAAATAATCCACCCGCACTTAGCTGAACCAGGAGAGAACGGACGCAGCTACTTATTCCTACTGAGGGTTCTTTGCTTCTCAGCATGCTCCACAATTTTTTCTTCTACATAAAGTCCCTTCCGCTTCCTTACTGCATTCATGTACTTGCGGGCCTGGTTCTCAGAGTCCGCCTTTTCCCCAAAGTGCAAATATTCTTCTTCAGTGGTTGGCACCCAGAATGGATCACTTGAAATGATCTACAAAAAGAGAGGAGACGAAAAAAAAAAGTAAAGTAGCATAAAGGTTTCCTGGTACACTTGGTGCATTTCAGGTAATTTTAATCTCTAAAGCATACAACATGAAAATAGAGCGGATAGAGTTTTCTGGACAGTTTATTTGCTACTTAAGCAGAACACATGAGCTAGGAACACCATGTAGTATTCATCACAGAAAGCATAGGACAGCTTTTGAAATTCAGTTGTATTTATCAACGTACAAATTCATTTTAAAACAAATTTAATGGCTAGTCAGTAAACAATAACAAACAGCATTTATAAAATTTTCTGCTTTGAGGAAGGAATTCCCTATTTATAACATTACTTCACTGTGATCTTATCCGAATTTATAGGAACTGAAGGGTTTCTGCTCAATCTGACTGTAGATTCCCTCCCTAGATGCAGCATCAGGTAATATCATCTTACAAACAGAAGAACAGGAACGCTTCATCCATTTCTTAAACAAAATCCTCATGGGAGAAGGAATGCAGTAGGCATTAGTTACTGTGAGAACAGCGATAGTTACGGCAATAATTGAGGACATCACTCCATGATCATTTCTGAAGTCTAATATTAGCACTGACAAGGACAGAACAAACTTCCCTAAATTCTAACTTAGTGTTATAAACCTCTTCTTCTGACAAATACTTTTAATTGCCATATGCTATTTCAAGCCAAACAAAATTACTTAAAGCTCATTTAAGTGACGTAAACCAGAAAGAAGGAAATATAAAAAAAATGGGTTAGAACAAAGATCTTTCCTAGAAATATCAAATACCAAATTTAATACCTCTGATGCTAAATAACTCCTAGCACTATCAATGGAATTACATATATAGTATACAGGAAGTTAGGACAATAACTATGGTACATAGTTTGCCCCAAAAGTAACGCCTCCTATTTATTTCCACAGAGAACACAACAGATACAAAGAACACAAAAACATTATTCAATAGAGCAAGACCTCAGCTACAAAACACTAATTCTCCACAAAGCTTCTGTTGCCATCTGTTACACAGCAACAACATGTAATGGAATGTTGGTGGGAAGGTTCAATCTCTACTGCCATACCACCAACATCCACCACTGACCTCATGGGCCAACATCATAAAATAGGAAGCATTACTTTTGGAGCAGCCCTCATAGAAGATGGCTCCTTTTCATTAGGAAACATTGTAGGTTAAACCCTGCAAAATAGAACGTTAAGTCTCTAAGTTAAAAATATACATTCTAATTTGCTACAGTCAAGTACATACATAGTCCTGGTAATTTAAATGGGATATCACTCATATGCTAAAAGAGACATACAGTCTTAACTTATTTAGGTGGAAGATGAACATACATAAAGTTGTCTACCTGAAAACCAAAGCAAGCAGAACCCATAAATAAATGGTATGAAATATTGGTTTCCAAATGTTTCTGCCTTTATTTTTAACATAAAAATAAGGGCTAAGCATAGAAGAATCTGCCTGAGCCATACCCATTCTGATGTCTTATATAGGGACTTTCTATGAGTGCCTAAAAAGGCAATTCCTTCACAGCATACGCCTGTAAAACAGGATAGTGCTTTATTACTTTATGCACCTGAACTAAAGGACTGTGAAAATTGATGGGGTTTTTTGTTTGCTTGGTTTTCCTCCCAACTTTTGGGCAAACATCGCATGCTGACTTGATCAGATTGTTGTGATGTTCGTGCTAATCATCATCATGCTGGAAAAACACCAGAGACTTCCCCTATTCACGACCTATCTAAAGAGCCAAACAAATAAAAACGTCCAAGTTCGAGAAGAACCGCAGGAATGAGAAGTGACTCATTACATGCTCCAGAACTACTGCCCAGGGAGATTACGCAGCTACAAACTATAACAACTTAAAGGGCTGTTACTACTCCCTTTGATAAAGGTTCCTTCACATCAGCAAGTTATCTAACTCACAAGTTACACTCTGAGATACACAATGAAACAGTGGTTCTTGAAGTAAAAATATACTCAAGACTGAACTTCCAGGTCTAACGTACCACTGCACGGTGCGGAGCAGAACTGGAAAGAGACCGAAATCAGGTTTCGAAAGCCACATCGGTACCTGCAGGAACTAACTTTGCATCTCATCAGGTCTAAATAACTGGCATTACATTCTGCTTCAGGAGCAAGTTATGGAGGCACCTGAGAATTCCTCTTTCTGAGGATCACATCCAACTGAACGGCGCAGACATACTGCAGAAGATGTGGTTAATTAGACCCACAGTATTTGTAGCAAACACTGTGGCAAATAAAGAGGAAGCCAGATCCACTGAGTCAGCTGGAAAATGAGGCATCAGTTGTGCTTCTCCTTAGAGAAATCAGCAAATAGCCATGTTAATGTAACTCTAGAATAACTACACAGAGGTGTTATTGACACAGCGATACAAAAAAAAGTAGGAGATTTTCTTTGTGAGTTCTGACTCTGTAAGTGAAGATGAGGACAAGACTAGACTACCCTCTTCTCTTCACATCACATTAATGTATCAAAGCAAATGCACCTAGCAGTTGGCATCCACCAACTCTTAGCTCTGCTGAAATGCTGCAAGTAGGCAAAAGAAAAAAAAAAAAGAAACAACAAAAAACGTGTTTCCCTCTGATCCTCCAAGACTGTTGAATTCAATTTGCTTACAATGGCAGCTGGCAGAATGGTGGGTCTGGGCTTCCTGGAATCAGAACTGAGACGTTTTTTAACCCCTGAACTATTGTTTGTATTCATGGGAACCACGTAGGGAAGACTCTGGAATCTGTGACAGAAATCGTGTTTTTGTCTGGATAAAGTCCTAAATGATTAACGAGATTCTAAATGTACCGACCCCTCTGGAATAAGATGCTGCCATTTAACAGAAAGCATTTACTGTGAGTTCTGGAAGCTCCATGGGATCAAAACAGAAAATAAGGAATAAAAAATGAAAAAACAGAATCAGTAAAATACATAATGAATGTGGTCCATAGCTCACTGCAAAAGTACAAGCCAATTCCAAGTATAAATGAAGCAGTGTTTAAAACTAAATCAATTAGGATTAGATATTTTAAAAGAAAATTAGATCACTTCAAATACTTTAAGAGTAGAGGTATTCTTGAGAAAAATAATTCCAAAGCAAGATGTTTCATTAAACATTACAACTATTCAAACTAACACACCCAAACAGTGATGTCTCCCAAGACTTGTTTAGCAACCGCATGCAGAGTAACATGGTCAAAGCAGCTGTCATTTTCTTTTAGCCTGACAACTTACACACTAAGTATTCAAGCAATGCACGTCCCTGTCTTTTTCAGGAATAATCTGAATGCCCATAATAATTAACCAATAAAAATGCAAGTAATATGAGAGTACTATTTTAATACTGAAAAACAATATAGTATGTACTAAATTCTGCAAAAGATTATGTAAGTTCGTCAAACTTTTCAAGAAGACTTGAGTTACAACAAATTACTTTCAATTCAAGAGAACTTGGAATTTTAAGCCTTAATACGAGGATGATTTATTATTTGCATTTCAGTGGCACCCAGATGGCTCCAATAGTGGTCTGGGTCCCATTGTCTAGTGTATTTCACAAAATGATGGCATGAAACAGCCTCTGCCTAAGGCAGTCTAATTATGCAAAACAAGGTTGAGAGATGCATCAAAAGCAAACAGACTGGATCTGCCTAGTTCACCCAAAAGGTCAGGCAGATCTGGGAACGCAGCCACGTTTCTGGTAGCATTTCCCCTCCTGGTCCTTACTGTCTGATGGAGACAAAAACTTTCTTTTGAGCCAAGTCACATCAATGTGGAAAATGCTTTAGTGGGATCATGAACACAAAGAGCAGCCTTACACTATCCAGTGAAGACTGTGAGACTAGCAAGTAACACAGGAACCAAAGTGAACCATTTAAGAAAGCTCAAGAGCAACTAAATTCAGTGTGCATGAGCACTACCAAGGATAGCTTTTGCATGCCAGGAAAAACATTATGCTAGAAGCAGTTTCTCACAAACAGCTTCAAAAGAACTATTATGCACCATGTCAGAGGGCATACACACCTCAGTGTACCAGAATCTTCAAAAAAAAAAAAAAAAATCAATGCTAGAAAGATACTTCAAGAACACTGACAGCCCAAATGGTGGCCAGCACTCACTAATGGGAAAGACTACGTAACTAATATGCACATTGCTGGTAGGCCTTTCAGATGCCTGAAGCAGCCCTGTCAATCAGAAATTACCCCCACCTTCCAGGTAAAATGGCAGCAGTTTGATGAGGTTTATGTGAAACGTGACTTTGAAAAGCTGTCCTCTCCAAACTGAGTTTTTAATAATAATCTGAGTCATGCTGTAAAAATGCTCCTGCTTTGAGCATAACAAAATGGTGAGAGAGAAGCTTGGATACTGGCAGCATTTCCAGCACAGACAGCAGCAGTAAGGATACCCAGTAAGACCGGGTAGATTGAGTTGCACCCATTTAATTCCAGTGGGAAGCAGGTGTCATCTCTGCTCCTACTTAGGAGTACTGAGAGACTGTGCAAAGTGCTGAGCACCTGAAACGCTCCTAAAACATCATGCTGGGGATGAGGACAAGATAGTAGAGGGTTGGAGGAGAAGTATCTACAATACACTTAAGAATTTTACAGAAGCACCTACACATAAAAGTTCTGAAAAAAAGTAGTCACAGTTAGGTTATTGAAACACAAATTTTCACACTGTAACAAATACTTTGTGTACCAGCTTGTCCATTTTATAAATAGCTAATATCTATACCATATCCTGATAGAACAATAAAAAAAAAATGAATCCAACTCATCTTCAGCCTCCTTTTTTGCCAATTCTTTGACTATCCTGCAGTAAAACCTGGGCTTCTCAGAAGAATGCAGCCACTTTGCATCACTATACATTATTTTGCAGCAAACAAATAAATACAACTTCTGAAGATTATTACGTATAATTCTACAATATAGACAGCTCACTTCATAACTTGACAAAAATCTCACTGTTTTATTTCTCTCCGTATCCTTGTATTTTCTCGCAAAAGCTCATGATTGTAAATTACATGGTTTTGAGAAAATACGAGAGAAAGACCAAGAGCGTACAAGCATAAATCCAATTCACAAGTTCATGTATTTCATTTCTATAGCCATCTTGCCAAAGCCTGAAAAAATGAAAAAACAATCAGATTAGTTTTCTTTCAGAGAAGATATTAAAGAGAATATGGAATAACTTCCATTCAAGCTTTAAACATTTAACCTGCAGGAATAGATTAACGACAAGAGTGAAGAGTCCCTACAAAGTAACTCCAGCATTCAAAGCTCTTCAGAAGAATTCAGAGGTTCCACTGACAATATTCAAAAGGGATGGCCCAGGCCTTAAAACACATGAAGTCAGATATGACATTGCTTCTTTCAATAAACACTGTAATAATGAACATTTACACATTTAGTTAGAAAATAAACTCATGTAAGTTTACTTTGGCTTAAGAACATCATCCTTGTTTGTGCTCCAATCAGTGACAGCCGAGCTTTAGCCCTGACTTCAGTCAGTAGCTACAAACAAGGATTAGGGAATTGGAAAGAAAATAAGGAAACCTGTGGCTTTACTGTTGCATTTTTTCCTATTACTTAAGAAACACATAGTAAAATTAAAGCCACACAGTTTTTATTTACTACCTTAATCAGCTTCAGATGTTCTGGTTAATATAAAGACCTTTTCATATTTGAAAGGTTCCAGGTTACTCCTAGAATTCCTTAACATGCCTAAGCTGACACTTGCACAATGATGTAAAGTCACAATTTATACCTAATGAAGGTTCACGGATACTCAGAGTCTCTCTCATTACCTTAGTCTGTGTCCTCCTTAATGCTGGCCAAACAGTCTTATCCAGCAACCCTTATCTTCTATTTGAGTTGTGAAAATGACTTACAATTAGGAATTAATGAAAATTCAGAATATAAAACTCTCAGTGATTCAGAACACGTTATATTTTTTATCATTCATTACATGCAGGCCTTCTTCTTTTACCTTTCTACAGAGCCTTGCAGCACAGCGTAGACACTATTCTGCTCAGAAAGAATACTCAAACACACTTCAGATCCAAAATGTGTTTACAGAACCTCCTCCTCCCCAAAGAATAAAAGCCAATCAAGGCAATCTAAAAGATGTGCATTAACAGGAAAACTATACATTTCACAGCTTTACAAGAAGTAGTTCTCCGAATATTTCTGCAGTTGCTGAGAATTCAATTGTCATTTGAATTGAGCCACATGCATTATTTTTACTATAATACATTTCCCAAATGGGATTAGAGCTCCATTATTCTAAGCGCTGTTCCATCGTAAGTGTCTTCTTGCTCAAAGAACTTCATGCAAATACAAAATGGCATGACCCAGTGCAACAAGTTACTGCAAAGAAGGCTTGGCCGAAACACACTCTAATGGAACTTGCGATATTACTTCACGGATTAAAAAATAGAAGGTATTAATTACCCAAGGCTATATACTGTTAACTAGAAATTCAAAAGAAAGTTTAAATCACAAGCTAAGAAAATAGGGTGAAGTAAACCCAATACACTTAACACAGCGATAGCATAAGGAAAATAATACTTGACTGTCTTTTAACATGAATTTATTTAATCTGGGACCAAACTGAAAGTTCCCACTACTGGTTATTCGGTTCCATCCTCTACAGGCAGAAATAAATTTAAGTATGACAGAAGAAATGAATAAAACAAAGGAGCATCTGACAAGATAAACCTCGATACATGTACCACTCTATTCCCTGCGGCTGGAGCAATGTGAACTACACAAGACAAATTAACTGGAAGCTTCATTTCCAGAGAGTCATTTAAACATCTGTGCTGTTACTGACCTTCCTGATCTTACAGTCTCCAAATCATATTAATGAAATAGTAGTAATGAAAAAAACAATCCTAACTTCATACATATAATCTCATGGGAATTAAGTCTTTGAAAATTTAAAAATATGAAAAAGTGGCACTTCACTGTAAAATGGGGATAACAAGATCTGTGTAGAAAATCCCATGTCCCAGGCACCCAGCTAATGAGCAAAGCACACTGAGGAAACACCACTTGGAATCAATGCAGAGAGGCACAGCAGGGATCGAATAGAACGCAGTTAATGCAGCAGACACACACTCAGTAACACGGCAAATGCGAGACAAAACCCAACAGCTACTACGCTGCCTATCCATCTTTAACACCACGGAAAATACAGCGTGAGATCGCAGAGTTCACACTGTATCTTACAGTATGATACACGAAATACTTGGCATTCAAATAAAATGAATGGTACTTATTACGTATATAGCATGGATACTGTTGATATACTGTGACAATGCATCAGTAACTTTAGACTGTCAAAGTCACACCTAACGATGAAAACTGTCCTCGTTTTGTTTTTGGCGGAAGAACCGGAGAATAGCTTTACAAATTTCTCATGTGATCTGAGACACAAACTATTTCTTCTGGCTTCCCTGTCACACCACCACCAGAGATTCTGAAAACGATGCTTATTAAGCAATTTTGCTGATGAAGTGAGAATAGAATGCGCTCCCTCTGCCATCGCTAAACAGAGCCAGCAGCGCTTGTAGCTTAGTAAAGGGCTTATTTAGTCAGAAAAAAAATGAGCGTGACTTTAAAAGTAACAAAAACCTCCTTCCCCACCATTACATTTGCCAGGTAGAAAGGTGACCGGCTCACACAGTCACTTTTCCTACTACCACCACATTTTAACAAACTAGCTATAATTACAACCTCTCTCGTGGGTCAACTTAAGAAAATATCGCCAGTTGCTCAAATCTCCCTCTCCTATGCATATCTGTAACTGCGTGAACACTTTCCTTCATGGGAAATTTGTAACATCTGACAGTGTGAAAATGTATGGTGCTGTTTGGGGATAGAAGGGAAGGTCATAGAGGCAAGGGATTTCGGTTTTTGCTTAGCATTGCAGCACAGTAGCCACAAATCCTAAGGAAACTGGCAGAGAACAACGGTTAGCTGGAATTATCGTCCTTCTGACTGATATCCCTCTGGGGCACTGATACAAGAGACAGTTCAGACAAAAGACCAGTTAAGCCACAAAGCCTCACCAGCTGCACTTCAGATGAGGACATCCAAAACTGAAAAAAATTTACTGTACACAATCCTGCCAATACTTATGGGTTTGAAGTACCTAATCTGTACTGGCTTACACTTAGATCCCTATACACACCAAGTTGTTGTTGTCTATTGTTTGAACACACACTATTTATATGTGTTGCATTTATCCACTGCGTTTTTTAGCACCAGTAAGGTAGTGCTGCCAAGGAAGGCGAAAAGTATTGTTTCAAGGATTCACAACTCTTTTGATAGCACATGACATGACTGGTTTTCAGAGATGCTCTTCTTCGAATTAGGACTCGCACAAAATTCCTCAGGCAGTTACAGGAACTGCTAACAAAGAAATACTGCTACAGAAGTATTTAACACATGCTCCTATTAGGACAATTCAGCTACAGGAAGATGGGAAGAATACACACAGTGTGAAAAACCAGCACATACTTTGCAGAGAAACAGAGGTGAGTAGACCACAACTGGCAACTGCCCGGAGTACTCCTGACCTCAAAAATCTATAGTTGTTTGTACTCAGACTTGACATTTGAGGTCACAAAACAGAAGACAGAACAGTAAAAGTAAGACTTTCTAATCCATTTAACAAAAGCTCCTATGGTCCCAACATCAAATAAGGGAACATCTGATCTCGAAAGAATTAAAAATCTAGACTTCAATTATTTTAAAAAGTTAATGTCATTAGTTTAGACTCCTTCCCCTGCACCTATTTTTAGTTCCCTCAATTAAGTCTTCCAAGGACTCCGACAATGCAGCTTTGTTTTTCTTTAACGAGGAACTCTAATTTAAAGCTTTCTGTTTTACTCCTTGAAGATCTGCACCGTAGGAACAAAATAAAGTGCGCTTGCAGTTGATAACAGTTCTTATTAGCTTTCCCATCTTAGTTTTTTCTTTACACCTCTACTTTTACCTGTTCATTTCCTTAAGTGACAAAGATGAACAAAGGAAATGACTTTGAGGACACTTCCATCTACTGCGGTCAGACCTGATTTTGAAAGAATTTAATCAATTCCCTTTGTCTTTTAGCATGGAAACATACCTTGAGTTGGAATACATGAGAACAAAAAACACCCTGAAGTATCTGTTAATCACTGAAAGGACACTTATCAAATAAATTGGATCTCTTGCTGCATTTTCTATTAGCAGTAGCCTTCCACCCCCACTCAAATAAGTTTATCAGAGAATTAATTTTAAAAGGCATGTACAATTCACAGAAACTAATTTATGAAGAATCAGTTGCATTTCTGAAGCACTTAGTTGACAATGAAATACAAAGCATCCATCTAAAGAAAATACAACCCCATTTCTGAATAGCATCATCTATAAAAGTAACTAAGACCAATATAAAGCTACCTTTTTTCATTTCAAAAATGAATTAATCAAACGTCTTGACCAAAACTTAACCTTTTCCGCTTATTATTCCAGTCTGCCACATCTACAGGAAATAGATCACCAAACCAGATGGAGTGAATAGATATTTTTACCTCCCAGTGGCTGAACACCAGCTGCGGACTGGCCAGGCCACTAGTTCTCTTCCTGATTTCATCAGCAAAACCAAAGCTTTCTGCTACTGGCAGGACTGCCTTAATAATAAACACATCCGTTCCCTCTTTCATCTCCTCTTGTAACACTCTGCCTTCTCTTTTGGACAGGACAGCATACACACGACCTGCAAAGACATTACTTTGATGAGCTTACCAATACATTCATATTCTGCTCCGTTAAGAGAAATACATGTTTACTCAGGAAATTTGAGCATTATATAAAATACATCATTTCTTCAGCTCTTGTTCTTCCCTGTAAAATTTTAAGTGAATCCATTAAATTCAGACAAACAACACATTCTGCCAGTACCATGTGCAGAATCCATGAATAACAGTTAATAAACTGACTACTGTATGGATCTAGATAACACACATACTACGTATATTTTAAAAAACAGGCATGTGATAGCATAAAAGGCACTTTGCCAGATTACGTGCCAAACGTGCTTTACTTCAGATAACCAAATATTTGAGAAACATCACAAGCGAAGAGATGCTACTACGAAATAACATTGCTCAGAAATCATATCCCAGCTACCTTTAAAAGTTTATTTGGCTCACCATTTCCTTATCTGCTACCTCTGGCCCAAGTACTGCCGCGCTATTCTAAGGCATACAAAACTTGTTTATTGCATATTTATTACATTTAAGGTGTCCAAATAGTTCTTAATTAATGAATCCTTAAGTGTGTCAGCAGCAATTTTTATTTTTCCTTCCCAAATATCAAGTCATTTAAAACACACTGCAGATATCATAAAAGCACTTCTGAAAACACTCACGTTCAGCTTCACAGAAGGCATTAATTTGCAGTTAAAATGTTTTTTGCAAGTTAAGTATTCTACAGACAAAAGCTCATCTACATTCCTACTGATGAAAATAAAAAGCACAGAAAAATATATATACTGAAAAAAATGTTTTATAAATGCCTTAATTTACAAGTATGAATAATTACTATTAGACGTAAAATTAACTTTAGAAATACCTAATAGCAAAAAACAAGTTTATATCATTTTTTAAGACATTCACATATTTTACATTTAGCTGAAAAAAAACCATGGACATGTATTGGCAGTTTTTAAACACGGACTCTTCCTGGAAATAACTAGAAATATCCATTACTTCATAGTAATTTCCACCTATTCTGACTTGACAGAAAGATACTATTACTATAGTCATACACATTATTTGCATATCTATTTTAAGCCTCTTATAGGATATTGAAGAAAGTGTTGACATAGGTTTATTTGCTTTTTTTTTTTTTTTTTAAATATGGAATCTGGTCCTTGGTAAGGAAATTTAGCACAAGCACACAGGTAGTGCAGTAAAATCTTCCTGTCAGATGTGGACAGTGAAGCATCAGTTTAATACCAACCCCTGCAGAGTTTCTAATTCTCTAATAAAACGTGGGCTGAAGCGTTCTTCCCATCATCACTGATGATTTTATCTGCTCGTGCCCTTACCAGGACCTCCTCACCGCTCCTCTAGCTGAACATCACCTTTACTATGCACAATAGTGTTCTTACTGCTTGTGAGGAAATACTTAAGATTATATATTTCAAATGTCAGAAGGATTAAAGCATGTTGAAGAGAAGCCACTTGAGTCTGCCATGCAAGGACAGCCTTTGGTCGCAAAACTAAACAACTTCAAGTCCAAGAAAATTCCAGTGACTACAGAAAGCTCTGAGCTATGAAAGGGTCACATATCAGCACAGCTCACAGATCAGTGAGTGAGTTTAAGCACATACTGCTTTAAAACTTAGGTTAAGCACACACACCAAAAAAAGCATCACGTTGTGGTCACTGTTTATATGTTGTGGATGAACCACACAATGTACATTAAAGCCATTTGTTCAAGCAAGTAAGTACAAAACCACTTTATAGGTTATTAATGTTAATTAATGTTAAAAGTAAAAAAAATTTTCTAATTGTGATAAGTAGGACTTAGAAAAACTTACATGAATGTTAATAAGATAAGGGAACATTTATCACAAAGCACTTTAGAGGAACATATTTTCTTGGCACAGTTCTTTGAAGACCAGCCTTCCAAAACATAGAAACCAGAAGGCAATTTACTGAGCTTACTTCAGGTTTCCAGCAACAAGCATTTCATTCAAGCAGCCTGGAGTACTGTCTCAGTTAAGGCTAGCACAAAGAAGCTAGGTGAGGTCTTCAGTTTTGCCACTATGGGCAGGTGCCACTATACTGAAGAAATACAGGTCTTAACTCTGCACTAATAAGCTGAAATAACGAATGGCTTCAGCAGCATCAATCCCTAAAAAAACACCACATGGACTTGCTGTTCAAAAATCATCGTAACAATTACTCTGAAACAATGACATTACTTCAATAATAGCTTCAAGATGCTCCAACATACAGAATAAATATGTGCATAACAGACTCACTTTAAAGATGTGTTATGTTCAGCTTCTTAAATATTTAAGTTCTATTCACCATTTTACTATACTGCAGCACTCTTCCAAAGGTCAAAGGAAAATGCTAAACTATTTGTTTACCCTGAATGCTGAAATAATTTATTTTAAAAGAACAAGTTTCACACTAAATAGAAATACTGAGCACATACAACAGGATCACCGTTTTCAAGTCTATGGGTCACCATAAGCTTAGCAAACAGGGAAAAGGAGCTGCTCTTCTGTTTTGGAGTTGGTGTGTTTTCACTTATAAAACTGAGCCAGAGATAATACTATGAAGCTATATGAATTGTTCCCTTAAGTGCTCTGATCTAGGGCTTTCTTTTTTTTAATTAAAATAAAAATATGAGTATTGCTATCAAATCCAGAAACAAAAGCCACAATAGTGTCTGATAAAATCCTTTCTCAATTAATTTTCATTTGCATAAGCAAAATGAAAAGAGAGTCTAGCTTTAAGTCTTCCAAACACAAGAGTTCCCTATAAAATCTTAGAAACAAGCAGGTCATACAAAAATTTATTAAGCTCAACTGGATATCAATGCATAGAACAGCAATTGAAAAAAATTAAATTACAAAAGTCAATGTTTTATCACAAGTCAACTGTCAGCTCTTACTGTGCAGCAAGCATGCTCTTCACCCACCCTCAAGGACACAATTTATTAGCTTCAGCTTATCCATAATAATGGATTTGTAATGAACCAGCGCGTGCCCATGGCTATCACCACCTAACTCACATTCATTTAACTGGACTAATCTGCTTGTACATCTGAGTCCTAAATTACACTCATTAAAAGCATATATATGCATTAGAAAGCCATGTTTCCATTTTATTTTATGGTGCAACTGATGAGACGATGCGTGTTAATCACATCACTATAAACAATCATGCAGTAGTGGGCATTCTTTGTGAACAGCAATTTAGATTGCGTTTTTCTAATTTAATATTGATACACTTGCTTCTAGACTCAAGTATCATGCTTATGTGCATGACAGAAGAGTTTTACAACAAATAACCAACATCTACGGAGAACTCCAAGAACAAACATTAGGGTAAGTTTAATAGTATTGCAAGCAGGCATCAGAGAGTCATTGCAGAAATCTACTACAGAACTACAAAAAACCTCTGACTTTTTTTTTCATCCTTTTCTACCTTCTGGTTCCGTCAAATTTTAGATATCTAAAAATTTATGCGTCAAATCAGAAAGCAAATTCTTGACAAAGGGTTGTGTTGCCTTACCTAGAACTTCTGCAGTAGCCATAATTTCACAGGTGTACATTGCTGCCATAAGCCTCTGTGGTTTTGCTTGCAAAGCATAACGACAAGCTTCCTTCATGGTGGCAATCAGTTGTCCAGAGAAGGGGCCATAACAATCTGTAAGTAAAACTTCTCCCTTGTTTTTACTAATTTTTTCAAGTGACTTTGGAACATTTTGACTGCTCTGTTCGTGTTCATTCTCACTGCAACCATCAGTAGTGCAATTACTTGTGGGAGAAACAGTATCTTCGCTTTCTTTATGTTCTACAGCACCACACTCCCCCGAATCCCGACTTTTAGATGAAAGCGTCTCTCCAACCTTATTCATTTCCCATTTTTCCACTGTAAAACACACACCCATGAGGGGTTCTTCACACATGGGACCCGAAAGCGTAGCCAGCTGAAATCCACTTACTATGCTGTTGTCAAAGTCTCCATACTTACTTACTTCTTTCTCAGCATTCCCAAGGCACTGCCACACAGAATTTTTATAACCTTCAAATTTATGTAACAAAATATTAGGCCCACACTTCCGTGGTCCAAATGACCAGATATGATCAACTGCATTTCTCCACTTCCTTCCCTGCAGATTTTGCTCTAATTTTTGTTTGAATTCCTTTATCTTATCAATAGTCTTCTGATTTATCTCGTGAGCTTTTTTATCTTCATTCAGAGACGTGCTGAGCTGCTCCATAGTTCGAATCAAGTCACTGTTTTCTTCAAGAAGTCGAGTTACCTCCTCAGGAAGTGGCAACGCTCTTACGCTGAGAGTAGCCTGTTTATTTGGAGTAGATATTGTAACAAGCCCATCTGAATCGACCTGAATTCCTTCAGGAATTTTATTTTGATCCTCTTTTGTTTGGTGTATGACAGCAACTTTCTGCTGTTTTCCTATTTCTTCATTTACCATATCAACTTTTGGAGGTCTTGTTATCGTTTCTCGAAATGGAATAATAGGTGCTGATACACTGATCTCTATCTTTGCAAACCTGTAAAACAAAGTTTTTAAATTAGTTTTATTTTTTAAAATTACTTTTAAAATGAGGGGTTGGGGAAGGTAGGGCAGTGGCCTTAACACAGAACAGATGTTCAAGAATAAATCTGACTGTAACACGGATTACCAGATGATGTACTTCAAACTCTTAAAAATATCATGTACTTCAAAAAAGAAAGTAACAGTGCAAAACAAAAGAAAAAGCACTGTTATGTCACTTTATAAATCACTGGCTCACTCACATCTTGAAAACTACATGCTGTTGTTCTTCCCCTCAAAAAAGCTATCACAGAACTAGAAAAACCAATGGTATGAAAATATTAGTCTTCAGATGTTTCAAGGATATGATAGAAGTCTACAAAATCATGAGGGGCAAAAGGAAGGCTGAAAGGGATTAGGTGATAACCAAACCACAGCAGACCCTGAACTGTCCCTGAACTGAAAACAATCTAGGCCCAGCAAAGTATCAGTAGGAGTTTCTGCATCTGACTACTTTGTTTTTACTCTTTCCTAAACATCTACTTTAAATCACTCTGTTGGACATATGACATGGAGTTAGGTAGACATTTGGTTTGAACTAGAACAGCCGTTACTACAGGAAGATGCTCGGAAAAAATGCAGCCCTAGGTAAATTGAAAAGTTTTTTGTAAAGAAGGACAGAACCACGGTTCTATAACCTGTTAGGTTATACTAGAACTAAACTAGCATTTCAGATCACAACCTTTCCACTTCACAGTTTAGTAGTTTACTGAAGTATACCACCATCAGAACACAAATGTAACACACAAGAAATGGTGGAAGACAGCAACCCCCTCCTTCAAAGTACTAGTATATACACTTTGCCCTTTCTCCTTCTGGGCGTTGGTACCCAAGTGAGAAAAAAGGCATCAGACCATGTGTCATGTGAGTTGGTAGTGGGAGTCCTGCCACTCTGTGCCCTCAGGTGTTGTTTCTGCTTATGACACTACAAGCACAGTGTTCATGTGCTTTGGTTGTTTGGAACATTATGAAATGGTGACTCTTGACTCCTTATAATTCTCTTAAAAGTCAAGTAAAATGGCCACTCAAAAAAATCAAAATCACGTTTACAAAAGAAAGTCTTAGAAAAGTAAATATATAGACTGCCACTAGCTGCTCAGTAACATCCTATCTCACCATCATTAATTATTTTATTAAATATTTTTTCAGAAGTCGGAATAACGCCAACAAAGATTTTACACATCCTGGGGAAAAATGCTGTGTAAATTGCAGCAGTACATCTACAATGTTTTTTCAGAAACAATACAAACGTGTTGCACTAAGTCACAATGAGGATAACGTTAAAAACATATTCAATTTGGAAGTGATCCACTCTAACTTCCATAAGTAAGCATTGTCCAGTATTAACCGGAAGTGGTATGGGTCAAGAGCAAAGGAAAAGGATTATGGTCTTGTTGCTTCCTAGCTTTTGGGAGTTCAGTTGCCAGACCTGATTGCCCTCACGGTTTCTATTTTGTACAAATTACATCACTACATTCTTAATTGGAATCCTGAAGCTACTGCCATTTATAATTCCCTTGAATATGGGCTTTATAAAAACGGTGAACTAGTTGCATCTGCACATCTGCACATACTTGATCCAATGGTAAAAGCTATTTTACCATAACATAAATGAAAGATAGATACATCTAACTGACAAGGAAATAGGAAACACAGTTACTGAACAAAAATATTCCTTCCCCCTGGCCCTTCTAACCTTTCTTTCAGGTCATCCAAGCAGCGCTGCAGATGAACTTCTCCTGCTGTCACTAGCACATGCTCTCCTGTCTCCTGGATTAGAACTTGGACACATGGATCAGCTTGGTTTAAAAGCTTCATTCCTCGCACCAGCTGAGGCATATCACCTGGCAAAAGAAGGTATTAATAACAAAATAATACCAAGGAAGGGATACTTGAAGACAGACATTTTTGAGAAAACAGTAATACTCATTTTGTTGGAGCCTAAATACAAATGCATAGTTTATCTGAACGTTTCTGAATAATTTCTAAGTTCTCAGGTGCTTCTGTGGCAATTTTTGTTTTTTAATAACTGCTACTTTTTGTGAGTCTGAAGAACAACAACTGAAGACATAAGCTATAATCACAATTTACCTCCAAGAATTTACATACTGCTAAAATTCACATTATACAATCATTACAATGATACACGTTAGAATGGATTGCTACTTTATTTTACTGAGTTGAGTTTAGGTTTAGTATGCCATACTCCACATGGACTACTTATAAAGCATAGAAGATTGAATTGAAGTACTAGAGGGATTTAAACTGGAAGCCACTAAAAAACTTCAATGCTATTACAACCTGAAAAGGGGGGAAAAAAAAAAATCAGGAACGTGTATGGTTTTCAGTGAAATAAAGCACAGACATCTCTAAAATGAAGGTGTTTTAAAAGAGCTGTCTTTAAGTTAATGAACAGTCACAGCTGAGTCAAATTTGGCTTGTCCACATCAAATCTATGCATAAAACAGCATGTCAGCAGCCCTTCAAAATTAAAGAAATAATTTAAAAAATGATTATTCCTTTTTCTTACTTTACATAAGGGGTAAAGAACACCCACAGGCTTTCAAGGAATGCAGATCCATATTCAGAAGGAACAGTGACATTATACTTGTCATTTTCTTGGAGACTATTAGAACAATTATCACATTTAATACTAAACTTTTAAGTCTATAACAGAAAAGTAACTTAGAAAACTAGAAATTAAACAATAAACAAAAAGTGGAAGAAATAGTATTATTTCAGATGGTCACCACAGCGAAACATTGACATTCAAATTTGTATTCTGCGTTTACACATTCTGAAAAGGATGAATGGCTTCTCTTTAAGAGCCTACAGTAACCATACACGCACCCACATGAGACAACATGCGTGGGTCACCCCAAGACTATATGCAGCTCACTGGAAAATGGATTGCTTTCAAGCTGAGCCTGCAATGGCCTAATCTTGCTTTCTTCTGATACTGCAAGCAGCAGCTCATTTTCAGGAAACTTTTACAGGTATAGCTACCTCTGAGACTTCTGTATCTCTAACAAATCTGGCACAAACAATAGGTTCAGGAGTTACTAAAGGAAGGACAAGTTAGTGATTTAAGAACTCATCTCCTCAGTAAAAACACTCCAGAATTACAGTAGTTCTAGAATTATATTCCTTTACAATTTTCAACTTAATATCACACTTAGTAGAGCTAGAAACTTTAAATATTTTCAAAACTGCTTTAACAAATGAGGATGTGCAATATACGATTATCTATTACTCAAACAGCTGAGACAAATATCTGCTACACTGTCCTATCACTTCATAAAAACAAAAAAAAATGAACAAAAAAAACCCATGTAACTTCAACATTAGAGAGTTTTGTATTTGAACTGGGAGCTAGTTATTTTGTTTCTACTAACACCACAACAAGAAACAGAAATTGGACTGAAACTGAAATACCATCAGAGATACAGTACTCTGGTTGGGGGCAGTGGGTAGCAATCAATTAGAAACTGAAAGTAGTGGAAATACTGCAAATCTGCATCAAGAGCTTGATGATATGGCATAGAAGAATGGCAGAAGAGGTGAAGAACACAAAGATATGCTTTACTTACCTTCACAGTAAAGGAATACTGAAATGTTAGTATCATGTAGTGTCTTAATGTGATACAGCTAAGAGACTATAAAATGTGCAGCAAGAGCTTCTGTAACTCACCCCTTACTGAGACATGGGCAAACCAGCTAGAAGAAGTCACTAGGACAATGAAATATGTCCATCTAGATTAATTTGGTTTATATTGGACCTATCACTTAAATTAATGGATAGATCATAAACTAGCTCAATCACCGAGAGTGGGAAGCTGAGCTGCTGTCACACTGAATTCTCCTTTCAAACTTACTTGGATGCTTTGGTTCAACAGCTACCCGCACAATTGGTGTAGCCTCAAAGTTGAGAGGTGTAAATGGTGGGCAAGCTGGTGACGTTGACAAAGTGGCAGACTTTAGCACAAAATCTTGCAGGCCACCTATTCCTAATAGAAATTGGATGAAAAAAAAAGAAAAGAAAACACAGTCATATGAATAGAGACTAAACACACAATCTTAAAAAAAAAGCAAAATTATTCTAATTACAAAATCAGAATTAAAAACTCCTGGCTGTTCTTATCAACTATTTGGTAAAATATGCATGCAGTCATTTTTTCCGATTCTCTACCACAAAAAACAAACAGGGCAGTACTTCATTAGAAGTACAAATTCAATGCACATGTAATTTAATAAGAAAAAACAGAACCTTTAGTTCATAAACTACACTTGATTAGAATTTAAATTTGTATTTGGAGACAAAGGGATGGATCCGTGCTCTCTCCTCCCCATTCTCTCCTAATGCCAGAGGAGGGATAAGCAGAGAAGCTCTTAGTCTCAGCCCTCCATTATCACCCTAATGCGGTTCCAGGTTCTTTTTTGGCTTGGTCTCACTTATTTGAGAACAGAAACAAAGAGAGTCAGCTTCCACCCTATGAGATCATGAGGGAATTTCAATTCTGAAGAGCCTGTCTGCTGCAGAGTTATCATCTGCAGAATCGGGCTGTTTCTACAGCTCCGAAGGCCAAGTGTCTGCCCAGTAGGGTATGCCAAAATCTGAGAAGTGACTATTTAAGAAAACTTTCCTTAAAAATAACTGGATGCAGAACAGCATTCAACAGCTTTAAATGCAGGACAGCAGAAGCTACAGTGAAAATTAATCCGTATAAACTCTGTGTTGCACCTGACCTATGACCAGCATGTATTTCCTCTTTTTCACTTATTCAACATGTGGTTTGAATGAAAAACAAATGCTGGATCATCATCACCACCAGGGACTGAGTAAAGGGACGGTCAGTTTTATTCTGATCTTCTCCAGCTGGTAAAAAGAAAATGATTTAAAGGGGGAGGTGAACAGCTTCTTTTCACAATGCAGCGTGAAGCAGAGCAACCAAGTTATCAAATCTTGCATCAGACAGACGCAGTCTTTTCTTGACAGACATTACAGCATTTTAACTACCATGAAGAAAATCTAAAGCTCTCTGCTCTTTTGTTTTGCATTTGAAGGTGAAAGTACAAAACTTATACTCGTGTCTGGCAACAGTAATACACTAAAATAAAAAAGATCTGTTTCCATGTGAATCTGTTCGATTTACAGCCTGAGTATTTTGATCGCTTAACTGCATGCGCTAGCAGAGAGCAGCATTCAGCCCTAGTAATATATTTACTTAAATAAAGCTATTGGTAATGAATGTTGGCAAAAAAAGGAAAAAAAACAAAACACACCCATCAAACCAAAGATACAAACTTCTCGGACCATTTCTGCATTATATAATTAAAAGCAAACGCTAACATTTTCTGAATACTATTACAAGAAAACATAACCTAACTAATTCCAAAGTACCACATCAAATAACAAGAGAAATATTCTGCTATAATGCTGCTACATCAATCTTACGATCAATCGCACTGAGACATTCTATTTGACATTTAGCTTATGGATATTAATGTTAACTGGCTGAATGTACTTAGAAAAGACACCCCCAAATTATCCTTATATATTTGCCTCCACTTTTAAGATTTTGATGTGCTCAGCTGTTCTTTTGTTGTACACTTATTTTCAAAAAGAAAGGAACCACAGAGAAGAAAAACCTGCTTATGCAAGAAAGATGAGAAAGTGACTGCTCTTATGTTTCAGGTGAGATGAGAATGAAAAACTCTACAGCACTGCAAGTATTTTTGGGCAGTCGTCTCTCAAAGAACAACCTAACCCACAAAGCATGCTCTCTGTCACACAACTAAATAAAGATGCCATAAAGCAGTGTGTTGCACATTGGCTTTATTTATTTTATTAAGATAAGGTGGAGTTAAAATATCTAGGGAAACTTTTAAATCTGAGAACTAACATGATTAGGAAACTGCTTCTTTTTATTGACTCTGCCTTGTGATAAATCACGTAAATTCTGTTCAAAAGAAAATGCTGAAGTCTGACTCTGAGGAACGCGTGAACTTCAGGACACAACAGCTCATTGTATATAAACTCCTTACTGGAAATATCACATATTACATTATATACTGTCTAACAGCCTTCACTTCCCAATACAGAGTAAAACTACCTTTACAGATTTTGTAATGGATGGCGAAGAGCCACACCTACTAAGCAATTACTACTGAGTATATCTTCATCCTTTTATTAGAAGACAAAAACTACATGGTAAAAACAGATAAGCATTTCAATCATGATTGAAATCAAAATTTAAGACAAGATTCCATATATTTTTTTGCTTCTGTGTCTTGCTGGTAACCACTACGCTTTAGATGCTAATTTGGCAGCCTTTAAAGGTGAAGCACACTTTTCACATTGAATTTAGCTATAAGGATCCATAACAGATAAAAGACTGATGTAATTAGTTCCTTTTGATGTTGAAAGACTTAGCATTTCATGTTCTTTCCAGACGCAAAAAATGAAGCAGACAGCACAATCATGCACAACTTCTTCAATCAGATAAGGAAACCATTCAGTTTGCATTGTCAAAAATCAAACAAAGAAGAATGAAAGCTGTTTAAATTTTGACTTCTGCCACATTGTGACTACCTCAACACATCAGTTCTGTGGATCTTTATCTTCTCCCACTGATGATAACAGCAGTTAAGAATCCTTGGCTGCACTGGAATGGAGACACATCAAGTTCTGACAGCGTAAGGAACTAAGTGATGCCAAGAGCTCATGTTAATCTTCCCAGTAAGACTCTGTCTCCACTGAAATATATCGTTTCTTATCAACGTTGTTTGTTTGGAAAGATCAGGACATTACAACATGCAAAGCCTCCTGGTTTAAGCACTCCTGGCACTGCACTATGCATTAGTGAAGAAAGGCCATGCAGGCTCTTTCATCATTTATGTAAAAGGAGGTGTGATGTGAGCTTTGTACATCTACACAATCTAAAATCTTAAAACAAGTATGTGCCTTTTTTTTTTCCCCCCTCAAAGGGAATTTACAAATACTAAAACTGTTACAGTTTTCTTTGGACTGTAACGCAAATATATTTTTCATCCTAAAAGAAATTTTTTCATTTTAAAAGAAATATTTTTAAAAAGATAAAAACACACAGTAGGAAACAAATTCTCAAATCCACCTTAAAAATATAATTTGCTCTTAGACATTTTCCACTTCTCCTCAAGATAAACATGCTAAAAGCCAACACGGACAAACAGAAGGGTAAAATACATTTGCCAAATAATAATAAACTCATGAAGAAATTAATGAAAATAACTCCACAGCGATCACCATTCTCACTCAAACCTATCACATATTTGCCTATGGGCAAATTCCCCTTTGCCCATTATTTAATAAAAGCAAAAGGAGAAAGACTTTTCCAAGAAGGAACTGACTTCTGGTAGGAGTAAACCGAAATATAATTGCAAGCATTTTTATAGTCAAGATACCTTGAAATGTTTTACAGATTACTAGGATTAGATGACAGTAACTGTAGGGACTTTGGACAAGCAAGTAGCTACTATGCCTTAAGAATGCTTCTTATTATACATTTATTGCACGAGATTTTAAAGCTTGTTTCCCTTGAGTCTCATGGGCACTGCGCAGAAACATCTGAGGGCAGAACTTGACCTTTCTATATTAGAAACTGTTTCTGGAAGAGAAGGGAATGTAAATCAAGACACAGACCACATTCTAGTTGAGATTTCATCAACTTTTTCTATAATACAGACCACATGTTAGCACAGATTGCTCGTGAGCCTGCTCATCTCATCTGTGCACTTATCCCTCAGTTGTTCATACTTGCTTCTGAAGCACATGAAATTGCTTGTAAAACAGAATATTGTACAGTATTTCCACGATTCTAGCTGTTTTCAGTACTTCCTAATTGTTTCACATAAAGTTAATTCAACATTTTCTTTTGTATTTCATTTCCTCTTTCCGTTCTCCTTCAGCTGAGTTTCTAATGGTCACTAGTATTTAAGAGATGCAAGAAGCCTTCATCCTCATTTCTTCTGAAATTTCAAAGAAGTCTACCTAAAAATTCTACCTAATGCCAGAGATTAGTAACCAGACCCCTCAATTCAGTTCCTCAATACAAGGGAGTTAAGTTATAATTTTACTGCAGAACTTTTCTAGTAGGATCGCAACAAGTGGAGTGTAAACAGAGCATTAACTTTCTGATCAGATGAAAGTAAAGCCACCCATATTATTAAAAACGTCATAAAGAAATTAATTCCCCAATGGACACAATTACATGATACAACATTAAATGCAATAAGCAATTTTTGATGCAAGAAGCACCTCAATGCTTTACTACTGAATCACTGAGCAGTAAAAAGAAGTACCATGGCAAACCACTGAGTTCTCTTAGAAAAAAATTAAAAGGTTACAGAACAAATCTTTGCATCTCCTTTTATAAGAAAATACAAGGAAAGCAATAGTGTGACATAACACACAATCCACTAAAATTTCCCATTGCGAGATTACAGTTTCAAAGAGAATTGCAAACATATATAATTAGTAAACAACTATCATTGATCTTCAGCTGAGATTCTTTAGAAAATACACGATATAGTTGATTATACATTTAGACTGCATGATAACATACAACAGTTCCAAACCACTAACAGAGCTGACAATTGTAATTAGGATATTCCCTACGCTTTTCTCAGGCTAAAATAAAAAACATTTTAAAGGAAACTATAAAACAAATCATAAATAAAAAAATCACACACAACTCTACATTAAACGGTGAAATATTACAAATGATGACCATAATGTAGAGCGGGCCCACCTGCACCCAGTCCTCACCAACGGTCAGGAATTCCATTCCTAGAGCACAAACTTACCTTAAAGTAAAAAGAATGAAACAAAACTCACATCACTTTCTGAACCTGGTTTCTGCTTTTACAAACAGGTATAGCCAGAAGGAAATACACATTTCCTTAAGCTACTCAATGAGACAAATAAATAGAGAAGATTAAAGTATTTCAAATAATGATAGTTTTGTTATGCTACAGAATTACTTCCTTTGGCAAGTCATACTAACTTTTGGAGCTCAGAACTCAAGTAAATGAACTTATTTGTTAAATATTTATGGTTCGGCTTAACTTTAGTATGGAAACTTAGAAAGAAAATCCATGCTTACATCTGTAAATCTGACACGATTCCCCTTGCTTACTATGAAAACAATGCACGCACTTGTTGGCTTGTAGCTTCACCAGAAATAAAGCGAAGAAATCTTTACTCCAATTTAAGTTCCTTTAATCTTATAAAGCGCTCTCCGTATAGACACTGAACAGTGTGATTTTATAAAAGTGTTAGTTGTTTTACTCGGGAAAACACATGTTTTACTCAAGCCCATACATTCTAATTCCTTTAGATATAGTAGCTCAACTTGACATAATGTGAAAGCTTGAATACCAAACAACAGTAAATACGTGGACGGATTGTTGTGCAGCGTGACAGCACACACACTGGAACCAACCTCAGTTACCCTGTACACCAAATTAATACTTCCATTACTGCATGTGGAAAGCATTTCGCACCATACAAGAAATCTTCAAGGGTCTATGAAACATCAACCAATTCTACATTCATCATTACTTTGAATAAATGATTTTAACTTGACTTGACAGCAACCCATCTGAATTTACTTAATTTCTTTTTAACGACCTCCAGAACTTTAGGTGCAGTTCAACACAGCTGTCATCCCAAACAAATGGAATTTAGAAAAGGTTGTTTCAACATATTTGCTTTGATAATCTAGAAACCTTCTGAAATATTGATTTGATGGGCTTTTTTATTAGTAGTAAATGTGCTTTAGTAAATAGACCTGTGAAATTGCATATTCTACAGGAAAACAGCAATGCAATTCATATGGAACATCTATGCAAAGGAAACAATTTTGCCCAGCCATCCTATAAGGAAAAAGAAAGCCTACCAGAAAACAGAGCATTAACTAAGCTCTCAGAAGCACGTACACAATTCTTTGGAGATGAGCAACGTGTTACAAGTGTAGCTTTGGGTATTTCCAGGAAGCTTTCCTACTTGATCATGCAGATAAACACACACCAGTCATGTCCTGATGATTTCCACTACTGTTGAGGTGTACTGAAGTAGTATTTCAAATAAAACATAAAATAAAAAAAAGACTTTATTTGTAACTCCTATACTTAAACCCTCCAAGACTCCAGCTATAATGCTGACATCTGCCTAGCAGAAAACAGAAAAAGATAGGGCTAATTACTCTTCATAACGCCAGCTAGTATATAAGTAAAAATTGGTAATACATGTTATCCATGGAAAAAAGGGTCAAGAAAAATAAGGAAAAAGTTGAAGTATTTTTTGTTAGGCTTGATATGAATATCTAACGTAGTTTGCAAAAGGAATACATACTAAAAGATATAAAGCACCAGAAGAACAAGGAAAGTCTATGCTGCAGACGTCCTCCAGCAGAGACATAGTTTACATTGGTTATATTCTGTAAATAAAAGAAAATTCAAAACATTTTATAGTAAACCTCTCTGATTCACTTTGATTTATTCTAAAATCAGACCAGTTATAGTGCACTCTAAAACCAAACTGACTCGAGAGAAAATGCCATTTTATTTTTCATTCAGTTGTAATAACACGTCCTGAAAATGGGCAGAATTCATGTATATATCATTTTCTTAAACTGTGGATTATAAGACGTAAGATGTTACCAGATGTTACCTCCCAGAATCAATTATAAATGGTGTTAAAATTAATGAGGCCTTCAGGCACTGATCTTGCAAAGAATTCATTGTAATCTGCAGATGTCTTGGAGGTTTTGACATGTTTGTCTAGAAAAGGCTACATGAACATATTGGTACAACTTCTGCACTACATATACAAGGTACATGGGGAATTTAAATGCTACTATGAGAAATACCAAATAGAAAAGATAACGGTAACTTAAAAAGCTTATTAATTTCTTCTTCGCTTTTGTGCTAGATTTTAGAATTTGTTTAGTTGTAGGATCCCCATATATTTGACTCATTTCATCAGTTGAAAAAAGAATGTAAGATCTTTATCATTCAATACATTCAGTAAATGCAAAGATATGACATCACAACTAGAAGCAGCAAACCAATTACCAAAAGTGGATAATATCCTGTGGGAAACGTTCTACCGAATCATTGACCATTTATCCTGTTAACTTGTAAGACATGCAAGTAACTAATTAAAATTAAAATTTCCGAGACCTAACCTAATGCCTAATTTTCTCCATTATAGGCAATCCCCACACTCACCCCACTACATTTGACTATAAATGATTTCTGCTTGCTTATTTTGTTGCCTTGGGAAATATGGCTTCAAGTGTTCCAAAGTACCATGAATAATGGACAATTTGAGTCTTCATTATACAAAAGTTGATGTTTATTTTAATTACAATAATTTTCAAGATGATAAAGGATAATATAAAAATTATCTTGAAGCTAAAAGAAACCTTTAAATATCTGATCTGTACTTACAAGAAAAAACATTCTGGGGAATATTTAATTAGAAGAAAAGTTTTAATAAAAGAAAGTACTTTTCCAATGCCTCGGATAACAAATATTTGACACAATGAGTGTACAAAGAGATGGCACAAGATTACAGAGAGTGCCCTAAATACACTCGTTCTATTAGCAGCTTCCTAAGTTGATGACAGTAAGTTATTCACAACTAATTTCAGTTTAATGGCAAAATAAATTCAGAAATAAACAGAAATGCATTTAGATGCAAAAAAAAAAAAAAAAAAAAGAAGTTATTGCTGCAAAACAGCCCAAGACTGGGACATAAAATACTCATCTCACATTGAAAGGAGATGTGCTCTAAACACCATCTTATAACGTAGCTGGAATAGTGACAAGTTTCTAGTGAACAGTAAAGGTGGGATTCCAGAAAGTTAAAAGTACACACATAAATCACTAACACTGCCACTTCCCCCCCTCCAATATTCTCATTACTTCAGTTAGCGTATTACTATTGAAATTCATAGTCCATATAACATTGACTTCCTAACATACTCGCTTTTATTAACTTTAGGTTGAGAGAAAATGGGAAAAAATATACTGAAGAGATCATTTCTAAGATAGGAGAATTGCCAATGATAGTGCAGAAGACTACATAATTGAATGGACTTTTAAAATGTTCCTCTATTTCAAAATGGAGAAGAGAAATTAAATAGAACTAATCTTGACTGTTAATGCTGCTTATAAAGGCTCACTACTGAGGCTTAATTTTACTTACATCCCACCAGCCTACACGCAATGAAAATCCACAGTGTTCTCCTCAACTCTTAAAGCCATGAGCAGAAGAGAGACTGACAGAAGGTTCTGGGAAGGGAGCTTGGAACTTCAACATCTCCACATCTGAAAAACCCTTCACGTTTAATTTCCTTTTCACAAGTAATAACATCAGTCGCTGAGCACTTCATTTGCGTTAGAGGATAAAAGGGAAAGAGACCCAACTCCAAAAGGCAGAGTTTTAGAGTGCCATCCCACATACAGCAAAGATGACTAACAGCTGCCATCAAAAAAGCATCCTGCCCCCCATGTGTGAGTTCCCTCAGCACCAGTTATGGCATTTGGCAGGCACTCTGCAAGCCAATTCGGGAACTAAATACACGGAATAAAACTAACCTAATAAACAGGCCAGCTTGCCATCTCATCCAATCTTCGCTCACTCGAGTAATAAGCATGATTTGTAATAGGTAGTGCTTCTGTCATGCTGCCCAAGAAAATGCAAGTCAACACATCAATGATAGTGTGACTCCTAAAGCCTCACAAAGCCCAACAGCAGTAGAGGTTTTACAGCAAATTATAAAACAGCCTAAGAGATGCCTTTTTCCACCCATTAACATAGTACACAGAGCTAACTACTTCTCAAAGAATCAAAGAATCATAGACTCATTAAGATTGGACAAGACCACTAAGGTCATCTAGCCCAGCCACCAACCCACTGCACCATGCCCACTGGCCATGTCCCTCAGTGCCACATCCAGCCTTTTCTGGAACTCCTCCAGGGACAGTGACTCCACCACCTCCCTGGGCAGCCTGTGCCAGTGCATCACCACTCTTTTGGAGAAGAAATTTCTCCTAATATCCAACTCGAACCTCCCCAGAGCAACTTAAAGCCACTATGGTCCAGAGATGAGTAAGTTTCTTTCCGCGTTTCACTGTCACCCTCTCAAGACAAAGTAAAGCACAGAACATCAGCTGCTTTTCTGAACAAAAGACAGGGGGCTATCTGCCACTGCTAGGTATCAGTTATCAATGTATTTGAAGAGTTCTGGTATATGGCTTTCGTTTCTACTGAAAAACTTGTTGATTACATAAGAGACTTTCTTCAGTTGAGAAGTGCTGCTTCCAACACAGTACGTCATACTTCCTGATGGGATTGTGCATACAGAAGAATCTGTTTAACATGGTACGTGTTTCTAGCCTCTTTTCTAAAGAAAATGCAACTCCTGTAATCACGTATTCTCCCTTCAACGACTTTTAAACATGCTGTCAACTTCCACTAAGTTTAACCATGCCTGAGAGGAAAGGGTTCAGATGTAATTAAGTTTCCACAAGTTATGTAGGAATCAACAGCTAACTGCTGAAGGGAGACCAAAACTGGTAAGCTCACACACAAAAAAAAAGGGCAGGCAAAGCACAATGATTACATACCCTGCTTGGAAGCAGCTGCAGGCGAGCAGCATGCACATCCTGGATGGCCCACTGGGATATGCACAACTTTAGCATGGGAGCAGCTTAGAGGGAAGCCGAGGATTTTAAGGACAGCAGTCCTCAGGAAAATCCAGGCTTTGTTAAGGCCACTGCTCAGAGAACTTGCTTCTTGAACATGCCACAAAACATCTAGTCTTTTGTAGAAAAGCTCTGAAAGCCAAAACCACCAGGATTTCATACATTTTAGATCCTGTTTTGCATGCTTTTCAAGATAGAGCACTTTGCATCAATGAATCATGTAGGCTGTCACTGGAATTCATCAGATGTGCTTTCAACTTCCTTGTCCTCAACAGCTCCAGCAGACTAGAGAAGAGGGAACCAGTTTGACTGCCACTGCTGATATTTAAATACAATAACTGATGTAATTAGAAGTACCAGCAGGTTCACATTTCCATTTAGATTAATGGGTTCACAGTCATGCAACACACAAAGGTTAACCAAAAACTTTAACACCACGCAAAACATTTGTACAATTTTTATCATATGACACTACCAAATCACCAAGGATTTAGTCAAATGCTCCTTAAATATTTCAAGAGTACAATTAGTCACTGAAATTAGACTTCTATCAGAGTTTACAATGATGATAATTTAGCCAACGAAGCTTAAAATGATGGGAACAAATAAACTGACTCGTCCTCGATGCATTAAGTTAATTGTACATCTAATTACACATTCTGAGTGTGTTTTCTTTTTCCCCCCAGAAGTATGCTGTTTTGGTTCAGGCCCACCTACACTGAAGTCCTATGTGTTTAAATCAATACCACGTGACTTTGTAAATCCTGCCTGCTTCCAGCTCACTCAGATGGCAGAAAGCTCTCAGCTCATTAAGGAGAAGCTTTTTCAGGTCTCAGCTGGGGTCCTTATCTTCATTACTATTTTTTCTAATGAAATCTCACTGTCTTCACATAGACAACCCCAGAACTAAAGATGGCAAACAAAACAAATTAAATGAATTACCAACCAAATACATATGCCTTAAGAATGGCTGCCAAACACAAAGGCCCGCTAGAGTCCCTGACAGTTACAAGCAGGAGTACACTTAAGAAAAACTGAACTGCTTTTTTTTTTTTTTTTTTTTTAAATCTGTGGCCTGAATTTTGCCCAAATACATAGCACACCTCACTGAATGAAATAATATAGTAGGGGAAAAGTAGTGTTAGAAAAGAACCATGTTTCTTTTAGTCTTAATTTGATGCAAAGAAGAACTTAAATTTTGTTCTATGCCAATACCAAAATTTCAAAATACTGTCAAGACACAGCTGTTCTGAATCTTAAGACAAAAACTCAAAAGCAGTAATCTCTTAAACATTACTCCTGGCTACTATCTATAACTGGAATAAAACAATTCTGTATAAGCAAATTCTTAGAAATGTCGTTTCTGAGACCCATGAAGTGCACAAGTTTCCTCTATGCTTACTGTTCTCAGTTCATGCAGTTTTGACGATGAAATTAGAAGTGCTATTACCAGCTAAGTAAAAACGCGACTGAAAGTCACACAGCTCAGCCTGCAACCCCTGCAGAGCAATATCTGTAGTAAATAAAATCTTTTCCAGTTATTTACTGAATGATAGACAGTGATTACACAATCTAAACTTTGAGTCTAAACCACCCAGTGCTGCCCCTGTAGCACTTGCTTAGCAGAGCTCCACAGCTTTACATCAGTTGATTCTCCTAAATACAGCTCTGCCTTAACCCCACCGCAACAGTTCACAAGCCAGACAAAGCCAACTTTATGACTCACACCCATACAGGCCAAACAACCCTCACAACACTTCTGCAACTGAACACGAAGCATGAAACAACATCAAAATCTCCAAAAATATTTAGAAAATAACTCCCTAAAAACAGCCTTTATTAACAGTCTCTTGACTTGTAACCTTCCCATTTTTGAAACAGATGATTCCTGCTTTTCCATGTGGAGTGGGGCTGTGTGCAGAATTAATTCCAAACTGGCCTTCTTCACTCACACTCCCATGCCCTCGCTGTAACCTCCTCCTGCTTCCCCCAACTCCTTGAAGAAGCTCTGGTAGCAGCAGACAATGGAAGCAAAAGAAATATACAAAGTAATGAAAGACTTCTGTGGCCAGCTCAAATGCAGAAGTAGAGGCATTTCACAACCACTGACGGCATTTACTGCAAGAATGCTGTATGCTATGAGCACTGGGTCTATTACACAATAAGATAAACACTTTTTCACATGTGGGCATGAAAGCACATCCACTGCTTCTTACTCCATTACACAGGAGGCCCAACTAAGATTAGGAAGTGTTCTAATAAGACCGTAAAACACATTCACATAAATTGCCCTCGTGGATTAGTGGTTTGTATTGCATAAACAATGCCAGCAGGGAAAAGGGCTTTTGAATTTGCTTAGGATGTCACTAACTACAATATTCTCAGAAGTGAAACTATTTTGTGTTATTAATATGATTATCAAGGTAGGCTGGTTGCGTTACTTAAGAATGTGTTGGGAAAAGTACATTGTTCTAGTTGAGACTGCAAAAAATAAAGCAGCAGCACTGCACATGAGGGCTGGCAAGAGCTAAACTACATTAGGAACAAATATCCACACACATTTTAAATAGCTCTATAAACTCTGATTACCAAAACTGGTAACTTCACAAGTTAATGTAAATTCTTACACGCTCTAATGTCTTGGCAATTCCAAACTCTGGTAAAAGTTTGTGCTAAAAGACACCTATGAGACATCATTCCTATTAAATTTTTGTATAGCTACTTACCATGAAGCATGCCAACGTATAGCATGTTTGATATTGTGACAGAGATCTACATTCTTTAACTACCTTTCCTATGAAGCCCAAAATCTTAACTCACCTGACAAAACCTTAACTTTACCTGACCAGAACAGCTGCAGTGCCAGGCAGCTGATTGAGAGCACACACTTTTCAAACATCATCAGCTGATTCAAGCACACCATCACATGAACTCAAGAAATGTACTTTCTACAAATAACATTAAAGAACTGAAAATCGTTTAAGAATAGAACGCTTTTCTGCTGTAGTTAAGTACAGATATTCCTCACCAGATTTGGTTTATGGTGTCTTTTTCAAATTTGAATTGCTCTACGAGGATTAACACCTATTTTCAGACTCATTTGCAAAGATCCGCTGACATCAGCGTCACAACACCACACAAATCGTTATACAGAAATCCTGCTGGTTTTTTTTTTTTAATCACCACACTGAAAGACACTTCAGGGTAGTTAATTAGCATTGACTACAACAACACAATCACATCAAAACATTTGTGTCGTGGAAAAAGAGCAGGTATCTGCGGAATAGCTGTGTGTTTATATATGTGTATAAACATACACACCTCACGTGCAACAGTGTGTTCCCTATACATTTCAGGGTGACATTTCCACTAAAAAACAGTGAACGGTTCAAGCACAGTGTGCTTAGATCAGTGGCAGAGAAGAACACTTTTCGGTGAAAAGCATATCCGAGGTTAATGCTTCTTTTCTGGATTAGTTTTCCACTCATTAGCATTCTGTGTAAAGTTTGTAGTCAGAAAGAGAAACAATAGCTCCCCAACAGCCATTGAAATGTTATATTTGTGTATGTGGGTAATAAATTTCAAACCTGACTCAAGAGTCACACGCATCATTTGGACAACTGTTAATTCTCTGGCAATCAAGTCACAAAGCACAGCTTCAATTTCAAATACTCTATTTTGGATACTACTTGCATACAGTCTCAAACCAACATTTAGTTGTGTAAAATGCTGGAGCAACCTCTGATTTGACTACCTTAAGTTATCCCCCGCTTTAAGCCTGTAATTAGGGTGATTATTCTCTACCTATTCCTGAAATTAGACTATTTGTTCACAGTTTGTATTTTAGAAAACCCACAGCCACATCAAACAAAGGAAACATTCTTTTAAAAGAGCTTTTGAAAGTTTCAGTTTGCAGCTCACTATTTGTGCAAAGAGGATTCTCCAGCACACTTAATCCAGATGTAGGAAAACAATTCGAATGCTGCTTTGTACAGAGGGATAAAAAACTTTGTTACATAACCTACCTATAGACCCTTGTTAAACCAGGTCATTTACACCTCTGTTGAAAACTCAGCCTTAAGCACTAATTCCTCAAATGATGCATGCTTGTTGCATCTCTTGGCCTTTGGTGCCCTGCTGCCCTAATTCATTCCTTAACTGATGTTTCCCACTTCATCATGCAGCATGTCACAGCAGCAATCACAGGCTGGATAGTCTTAGAAACGGAGCTCCAACAGCTTGGAGTACAAAACCAGAGTTACTTTGATTCATATACCATAGATCCTCATTTATTAGCAGATACAAACATCTCTTTAGAGTTTTCTACCAGTCATGGCAAGTTGGATGTACCCTGCTAGACCCACATTTGTAGGAAAGGAGAAAGCACACAGGTATATCCTAAGCAGTCCCGTAACGAGCTACTGATGCTCACTCTACTTTTAAAGCAAATACTACCAGTTAGGAAACATAAACTAAAAAAAAAAAAACAACAACACAAAAATGTGCCCCAAGTCATTTGTAAAAGTGGGCTGAGGAATGGTACATTTGTCAGGCTCCTCACACAAAACCTTCAGGAACTTTCCCAAAATCAGTCGTGATCTCAATGTGTTGGACAAATTCCCACATAAAACATTATAGACATGAATTCATGTCCTCAGAATTTCACCTTAAGACTTCTATTACCATCTTACATCAGTGGCAGAACTACTTCAATACTCATGTTCTCTCTTTATGAGACTGAATATATTCACGTATAAATAGAGGGAGAGACTGAAAACAATGCATCAATGCTGACTAAGGAAAATATACAGTACCGAGGAAAATCACCACCCTTGCATATTAATTTAAAGAGACATGAAAAATCACACCCAACCAAATACTCACAGAGAAGATTTGGAAATTTTGGAGATAAGCCAGTAAGTATCTGGGATCTAAACCCACAAACAGTCAGCTATTGAAAGGCAGAGCAACGTGTGCCTAGAGGCAATGACTATACAAGTCAATTCTCCACCCTCACACAAGAAAAAGGAGTTGTCTCCTGAATTCTGATCCAGGCTACATTCTCAGCAACATATATTCGTGTAATAATAAGCATCTAATAAATCTGAAGCCCCAGGCAAAAAAAAACACTACTTCTTTCTGAAGCAAACAGGAGTAATAAACAGAGATGACTGCCTGCACCTCAACCCTCTCTGCAGCCTATTTCTGGATCTTTTCTGTTCAGTAGCTCCAGAGCATGTGCCTGCTGCTGCGCCGCGTGTGAGCTTCTTCAGGCAGCAATGGAATGAAATTGCCTTGATTCTTCTAAGTCCTGCTGCTGCCCACAGGCACACAAGGCAGCAACAAACACCAACAAGTCTGGGCAGTTTTCCTCCTGGTTTGGGAAACCTCAAGCATCAGCAGTATCTGTCAGCATACAAACCTTAAGCAATCAGGAATGCTCGCTTCGTATTTGGAAGATTATCTAGAAATTAATTTTCATTCACATGAAAGCTCAGATTTTGCAGATAATAGCTAAGAGTTGCTCAAAAACTGATAAATATACTCCACTGCGTTATCTCCTTTCCTCATGATATAAGATTTCAGATGACACTCAAAAACTTAATTATCTGAAAATTTTGCCATCACAATCCAGTGTGGTCAAGAGCAAATTTAAAGGCATTTTTGGCCAGAGAAACATAATATGACTTTAAGATAAATTATCCCAATACAACTCAGTTTTTAAATATGACAAAAAACATGCATACCAGTGGAGAGACTAAACACATTTTTAAGATCTCATAATAAACCCCTGAAAATTAGAGCAGAGAACATTCCAGAAACACTACAGAATTTAGAAGTGGTTTTCTTCAGAAAGAATTACTACACATGATTTCCTTTTATAGTCTTAAGAAGCTACACTCAAAAAAACAGAAAAAAACAAGGCTACTGAAGAAGCCACTGAAAATCTTCAATAGAAACTTAAAGAAAAACAACCATAACTTAAGGCTTCATAAGGAAACTATTATACGTATTACTCCTTCCCAAAACTTCAGCTACATCAACACAGACACAGATGTCCAAGTGCTGTATCTCTGACCTAAGACTTATCTTATTTTTTCCTCTCCATTAATCTATGTATGCCGCAGTGACACATTGATAGCGGTTCAAAAACAAGATAACGAAGCACTTCTATTGCAATCCAGTCTGTCAAGTCCCATGAAATGAAAGCACAAATAAAGCAATTAGCAGAAATGGTAAAGCAAACTTAACAGATAATCAGCAAAATACACTTCCAATGTCAGTTGACACTAGCGCATCAGCTGTGCACCATGCTACATTGCATTGCCCAGTAAGCACCAGTAGGTTCGTCAGCCTGCTTTAACGACACCATACAGACAGCAGGAACTGCAGGAGGACAAAATCCACTACAGCAAGAACAGAGCTAAGAAAATGACTGTAGCATCCAGCATTGCAAAAGGCCAGATGACAGATCAACTACCACGTCCTTAGCTCAAAGAAGCAATTTAAACAAACTCAATTTTTCAATTATTTAACTACTTATAAAACACCGATTGGTAGGAATTCAATATAAATACAACAATGCCAGGTAAACACGATGGTTCACAGACATAAAACATCACTCAATAATAAGATCTTTTCAATTAAATGTCTTTTCCTAATACTAGATTACAATACAGTCGTTAAATTAAGTTTATTTCTTATTTTAATGAGGTTGTTAAGATGGCAGTTAGCGCTTCAATCTGTAAGTATTCCAAAAGCAAAGACAAAGGTTTGAGTTTTCTTTGTTTCATTCACTATTTTCTGCTGATTTCAGAAACATTCTTGAGAAAGACTGCCCTCCTGTGTTCACTGATGGCTGCTGAGATGAGACCGCCCATTCAACTGGGATCACTTGGTGGCTTTTTTTTTTTTCCTTTGAATAATCGCATTACTGATTCAGAGATTGAAATTAGCCCACCAAATGTTTGCACAGAAATAATGGGCCGAGGCAACAGCAGCACTGTTCCTAGGGCTTTCGCACAAGGTGGTAATGCTTGCTAGTTGGCATCAGTCCTAGAAAGCCATTCTGGGCCTTTAAAATGGCACCGCTGCTTGCAGCTGCTCTTTGCTCTTAACAGAGGCTGCTTATTAAAAGCCCCTGAATTGTTTGATGAAGCCCTCAAGGAATAAAATGCTTGTTAGACACCTTGTAACGACGTTAGCTGTACTACTTCACAGCAGCTCCTCGCACTGACTGCAGCTGCATAGCGCCCATCTTTAAAAATCCACAAGTATGAATCCATAATTACCCGGTTCCCATGTTATATTGCTTAAGTCTCAAGAATCCTTCAATCGCTCTGTAAATAATTAAAAATTTAAAGAACACTGTATGGGGGAAAAAAAGCATTTTAGAAATGGAAAAAAAACCTAAGGTACCCACAGCCATTCATATGGGAAATCAGTTCATAGGGAGCTGACAACAGGAGTGACTTCTATCACTGCTTAACATCACCATTTGATCTGTTAAAGAAAAAAATGCTCCTAATTTGAACGCTTGATACTAGCATGGCTAACTGCATTTCAAAAATATTAGACTCTTACGAACACTACACTAAAGCACACTGTAGCAGAAGGCAGAAAACTTTGCTTTCAGCAGTATTCAAACACAGAGCACTGAAGTAGTCATATACACACTCTAGGAAAAATCAAATTTATATATATTAGCAAACATTAGACTATTGCTGTGGTACTTGCAGACAGAGAGCAGTATACACCTCAATATTCTGGATGCATGTTATTCAGAACCCATGCGCACACAAGCATGCACACACAACATGCTCTAAGACTTTATTAATATGAACAAAAATGTACCACTTGATCTTTCAATTATTAACTGAAAAATCTATCAGCAAGAAGTAAAAGAACCAGCAGAAAAACTATCGTAACACTGACACGAGTTTTAAAATTATTATTCATGCATACATGTATACATTTATATACCTCCATGTATAAAGCCATGCTTTAGAAGTACCACCACCAGTGTTTTCACAAACACATTCCTTTGTTTTCACATCAGCATTTGCTTAAGTTACTCAAAAGTAAGAACCAGCAACTTCAGCACAGGAGTTGTAGACCTTTCATCTGCTCATGACATCACAACATGTTTTTACATCACCTCCAACACCTACTTTTGCTACTGAAACACTTCAGGTTTTTTTTTTTTTTTTTCTTTTGAACAGAAAGGAAGTGTCATTTCACCTTCAATTACAGGACAGCAAAAAGAAAAAATAAATTCCAGGCCAAACGTATTTAACAAAAAGGAATGAAAAAAAGGAAGCTATTATGTGTGTTTGAAGAGCACATGCTTGCTCATCTTTAGCTTATGAGCCCAAATTATTTTTACATGAAAGATGTAACACAACTTTCAAAGAATATTTTTCTTGACATGAGGCAATAGTACTTACTATTTGACAAGCAGATAGATATCTCTGTCAACATCATTAGTATTAGCTGGTGTTAAATGCTTAAAAATGTTATACTTCCAATACTTTTTTGTATTATACACCAACACTTTTGCTTTAACTTTCTAAAAACCATAATATATGCATTAAGCATTCATGTAGCTGTAGTTCCTATTCAACTACAAATGAAAGAAATTCTACATTCTAAATACTGTTCTTAATGTTTAAAGAAAGACAAATGAAGGACAAAACCAGCAATGAATGCAATCCGCGCTCTAGAGCAAAACCATTCATAGTCTGGCACAAAAGAGCATAACTCAATGATTACAATGACTTATCATTCAAAAACATGTGCATGGAAAATATTCCAGATTTGCCACAGCCGTAACAGAAATAATTTTTAGCAGCATAGTTTGAGCAGGCCCATTAATAGAACCACAATTATCCACATCAGTAGAAATGTCACACTACAGAGCTTCCACTGTTACAAAAATGTTATTTATAATCCTTGCAATTTACAAACTATTAGACCTTCCTGTGGCCTTTGGCAATTCCTGGCAGCGATGCTTACCTGGCAATGCTTCAACCTGGAGATAACGGCAAATAAAGCTATTGTAATCCCTACTTGTCTCTTACTCATACATTTTTTTCCCCATCTCACAATTAAAAGCGCGTAAAAACCACAACAATTTGAATGCCTTTATTTTTTGCACATGCAATGTAACTAAAATTACTGAAATGCATCTAGGTTCTCTTTCCTTGAATCATATCAAAACAAATTGCAATGCATTTTGGATGATGTAAGCATTCAAGCTCTAAGAAATTATGTTTTATTTAAGTCTTACCTAGAACATTCCCTGCAGGTACTTCTTCAAGCTCTTCAAGTTCTCTTCCCATGAGCAAGTATAGATTCTCCAACGTACAGCAAGACATATGAGGTACTAATGGCAGATCATCTGTAGCAGAACACTGGGATGACAGCTACACAAAAAAACAACCAGTATTGGATATTTATCACCTACTACTGATACAAATTTCTTCCTGAAAACATTAGGGCTTACAATGAGTTTACCAGCATGAATATGCAAAACCAAAAAATATCACCACAGCAACAGACTTCAAACTTTCTTTCAAACAAGATAAAGATTTTTACTGATTAGCAGTTAGACTTCTGAGAAGAAAACTTTCTCTAGTAAGTTAGAATATACTTCAGTAAGAAGCTCTTATTGGACTGGAGAAGTTTCATGTTTTGCTTTACTATCTACAATACAATTTTGTTCATACCACATAAAATTCATATTAAATAGAAAAATAAAGGCAGTTTCATCCAGACATAATGCTAGCAAACTCCATTTCTGAAGAAGCGCTTCTACTTTGGAGGTACTAAGATTCACCCTTCTTGCCTAAGACATTTCAAAGATACTAAGCAATATTAAATCTAACTTGAGCTGGAGTCAGCCATATCTAAAAGGCTAATATTACTCCACCTTCACAGGATTTGAAATAGTTACTTTTAATAACACATTGCAAGTAAAATCTCCAAGCAGATTTTTGAGGCATCACCTTCACATTCTGTGATGAAAGTAAGATCCTAAGCGTGCATCTAGTATTTACTAACATATTTCATCATCTTAAAGAATTAAGCTAAATGCATGTTCTTTTAAACACCAAAAAATCTACTGTGGAGACTAAGCAGGCAAAGTAGGAAAAAGAATACCAAAGATTCAACAAAATGAAAATGCTGTGTTATCCATAAGATAATGACTTACAGCTTCCAGCCTCTCAATACTTTAAAAGGTCTTAGAACTGCAATTTCAATAGACTTTTTAATGTCTAATGAGAACGGATAAAATATTTTCCTATAAGCATTCAAACCTCCTCAAATCTCACTGACAAATGGTAACTATATGACAATAGGCAGTTATTTAAGCTGTGTTAAATCTTTACACAACTCCTCTGCCCAAGAATGTGCAGCCACTATGACAGTAATTATTCTCATCGCAAAGCTCTGGGTTCAGCATTTAGCTGCACGTCATAGAATAAGTTTTGAAGCATCCTGTCTGCTTTACAAATGTGTTCAGACCTTTTATATCTGTCTTTTGTTTCATAAGAAATCAACAAAAGGTTTTAAATTATGTGGAAACTAATTAAAAACAGATTATATGTGTAGACATTTAACTGATATCTGTTTATAAGACAGCAGAAAGTAAAATATCTTTTATTAGGCATAGATAGGCTGTAATCTTTAGACTTTAAGGATTATCTTTTTATCTATTCCTCTTCAAGAAAACATACAAAGGCTTCAGATCTTCAGCCAAAAAGAAAGAAAGAAAGTCCACTCCTTCTTCACAACAGCAATTTTATTGCTAAAATAAAATAAACAATAACTTCTATTGACTACTTCCATAAGTTGCTTAGATACTTTTCGGAATTTTCAATCTGAACTTTTTTTGGAGAGAGCAATCTGTAAAAATTGAAGTTGCCAATATTTCAAAACAATGCCAAGTAATGGTAACGTTTCACTGTCACCTCTTACCTTATGCAAAGACTCGGCAGGATCATATTTGGGTCCTAAAACAAAGATCTTTTGCCCTCTTCGTACCACACCACTGAACACTCTAGCAAACGCAATGAAAGACTCCTTGTTGTCTGCTTCCTGTTTCGCCGCCTTTGAGGTCACGACGTCCATTTGATCAGTGAGCTGCTGTTCTACACCTAATCAAAGTTATGAAAAATATATCAAGTATAAAAGCAGCTTCTGTCTCATCAGCTGAGGAAAAACAAAATCAGTTACACACTGTGGTATTACATCTGACGACACACTGAAAGACAGTGAGAATCCCCCACTGTAACTCAGAATCCAGCCCCATTTATCAATCACTGCATCTGTACCAATTTCTTTTTAGTGATTTTTTTTTTTTTAAATAAAACACATACCCTCATAAAGCTTTGAGGGATTAAGAGTTGTATTGGCATAAAGCATGCAAGCAACAAGTCTGTAATGCAAATCTAGTATCAGCAAGCCAAATAAACCCGACACTATGCACGTGGACAGAAGTAAATCATTCCGTATTCCTACTTAAAGTGAAAGTTATTTATTTTTTTGGCAGAGCATCCCTTTAAGGCACTATCTACCCTCAAGTGACTCCAAGCACTGAGACCATGCAATTGCAGGCTTATAAACAGGTATCCTTAACACTACTGCAGCATTTATAAACTATCAGCTTGCCAGCAGCTCCCTCCTCACTCTTCACTTAGACTCATCTATCGAACTGTTTAGACTGGACTGCAGACTGTTCTTGGTAAGGTACACAGTTTCATAATCAGCCCCTCGACAACACCCAGATACTACAATTAAATATACTATAAGAAAAATGAATATCAGATCATTACATACCTTTTGTATCACCAGTGTTTCCAGTCACCTCAGACGAGTTTTCACTTGGGGGCTTTTCAGAAACCTCCTTTCCTTGACTCGCTGCCATTTTTCCTGCATGCCTCTGTTTTGCAAGTTCACGTCGTTGAGCTATTTCTTCTTGAGTTAAAGGCCTAAATTGTATTTTAAAATATTAGCATTTGGAAACACCCTTTACTTCAAAATAAATTAAATCACACCAATTAAAACACTAAATTCAGGGTATGTAAAAACTTACACCAAATATCTTCTGCCCCCAGATGCTATGTATTTTAAGCCAGCTAAAATAAACTCTCCCTCTGCCATGTTCACAAAGAGGTTTCCACATTAAACTTTAGTATGTTTTGTTAAATTAAATGTAGTTACTCCCACTGATGTGTGAATTCTCACTTTTTCTGGAAAAGATTCAAGGCAATTTTTAAAATTGCTTTTTACATCATGTCCAGTATATTATTCTGAGCTGGAGAGACAGCTAAGACTAAACAGTGTACAAATCTAGACTTATTTGTAACAAGCTAGTTAGAAAAGCTCCTCTTCCAAATACACAAGAATCAAATACTGACATTTTAAATTACTTGCAGTTTTTTTTGGTTTTTTTTTTTAATACTATTCTTGGGTAGCTATACAGCAGGTGTTGAAATGCAGGAAAAAGACTTCCCCTGCTTCCCCTGCTATAACATCCTTCCCATAAAGTGACCAGCCCATAAGAGACAAGAGCCTTGACTGAAGCAACAAAAGAAGAATTTGAATAGTTTGATGCCATTTCCATCTACTCACTGGTAATCCCCACCTCAAAATAAAGTGCTTTAACATATGACTTAAATAAGTAAATAACAAAATAAACAAATAGATAAAATAGTGTTGTTAAAGACAGGTGTTATTATCCTTCCTTAAGGCAGCATAAAAAGATGTGCTTTTAAGTACAACTCGTCCCAAGCAATTTAAACTGCGAAGTAGTTACACATACATAAAAGCTAGAAGTACTGCCTGAAGTTGTGTACTTGACTTTTGAATCTGGCCTTAAGTGAGAATCTGCAAGATGAGGTTTCCTTCAAATAAAGACCAAGGCAGTTCATTTCAGATACTGGACACCTGTCTTTCCTGCCCCGTTCTCTTGGAACAGGTCAAGGAGGTGATGATCAGAGGGCTGGAGTACCTCTCCTGTGATGAAAGGTTGAGGGAACTGGGCTTGTTTAGTTTGGAGGAGAGAAGGCTCCAGGGAGACCACATTGTGGCCTTCCAATACTTGAAGGGAGCGCATAAACAGGAGGGGGAATGATTGTTCACAAGGGTGGATAGTGATAGGACAAGGGGGAATGGTTTTAAACTGAGACGAGAGGTGTAGGTTAGATATGAGGAGGAAGTTTTTCACACAGAGGGTGGTGACGCACTGGAACAGGTTGCCCAAGGAGGTTGTGGATGCCCCGTCCCTGGAGGCATTCAAGGCCAGGCTGGATGTGGCTCTGGGCAGCCCGGTCTAGTGGTTGGTGACCCTGCACTCAGCAGGGGGGGTTGAAACTCGATGATCTTTGAGGTCCTTTTCAACCCAGGCCATTCTATGGTTTTCCAGTTCTATTTCCCTTATAAAAGAGCTACACGTTCTCAAAAACAAGAAATTCCATTTAGTAAATTCCTCTATTTAAATCCTCTATTCCTTGTGTAACACAGTGTCAGGTGCTGACACCAAAAACATTTTTATTTTTGTGGCTTAAAAGATTGAGAAATTGTTACGCAGATTTTTTTTTTTTCACTGAAACCAGAATGTTTTCAATGTATTTTTCCCCTATTATGAGCAATGGAAATATATACTGCTTTCCAGCATTAATAAATTTCCAAAATAACAGCCAATGTATTTTTTCCAAGTAAGTATTTGTAACAGACTTTTAACCTGAGATGAGGCAGAAGAATTCTCTCTATCATACACGTGCACTTGTAAAACACAACGCCTTAGGCGTTCATTTCTTCTCAAGGTTAACATAATCCCACAACAAAACCCCATCTGCATGTGCTAATGTGATGGGGGCAAGAACAACTCTAAGTATGAAGACGTTTTAGGATTCTTTCAGTACAAAGCACACATTATGACCAGCAGAGCACTACAATCACGAGTGCCCTATTAGTTTCAGATTGTTTAGTAGCTGCGGACAAGTCACTGGGTCTCTTTAATTTCCACACTGTGAGGTGTAAGCTATACTCCTTCTCTGCAACAAAACAGTTCAAGATTTGCTGCGCTCTCCTAGATGCGAAAGAGCCGTGTTTCTTCACCAAACAGCATGCAAATATCATCTCTAATTCTGGATGCGATTCAACCATTCCACACTGACAAAGAGGGAGACAATCCATCACTTAAGGGTCAAAGTTTTTGTATGTAGACAGTAAGGACACTTGTTAGACATTTAGTCTGCCCCTAATTGGATTAATTGGAAAGCTGTGGATAGATGATGGGGCTGAGACCAACGCAGTGCCAATACACTTTTTAATATCATGGTATGTATGCCTTCCATATATCACACACTATGTAGTAAACTATTTAAGAAGTTTAATAGAACACTTCATTTTACCAAGACACTTTTTAGAACTTGAGGAAATCAATTTGAACAGCTATTGTACTTAAATCTAAATAGTAAACTAAAAAGACCACAAAAACTCTGAATTAAAAATATCTCTAAAAATTACCTCGTAGACACCCCCCAGTCCACCTAGGATAAAATGCTAGAATGTGAAACAGTTTCACAACTTGGAACCTGGAACAGACGCATTACATGCCATGGGAAAGGCAAATGTGACAAAATCACACCCATAAACATCCCAGAATGTTATTATTATTCATTTAGATAATCTCTTATACAGTCAGTGTGACAGAATCAAGAATATGCATCTCTGAAATTTCAGACAATGCGTTCGATTTATTTATTTTATTGCAAAAGAGACTGAGGCTGAACAATAGAAAACGCAAAGCAGATGGCGAAGAAGAAAACTTTTTTTAATGAAGACTTTTGTCCTGAAGGCAGTTGTTCAAAGCTATTTAAGGGTTTGGAATGCCTGAAAAATTCCCAGGGGTAAGAGATTGATAGGGAAAGTAGAGAGGAGACGGCCAAGGGATAAATGCAGTCTATATACGATGGCACAGAATGCATATGAGGACGTATGTATGCATTCCAGCACGTTTTATTATCCAAAAATGCTTTTCATTTGTGTAAATACTTTTGAGAGTACAAGAAAAATGTATGCTCCCCTCCCACCTCTTCCTTACACAGTACTTTTAAAAGTATCACTATATTTAGGTGTTAGACAGTCCTTACCAAAAATCTCATAGATAACTCAAAATTCTGAATGCACCGGCACAGACTGCAATACACATAAGCACTGTTAATTACGTTCTCAGTTTGATAAGAAGCAGATTGAGTGTGGGTAGGTTTTTAGCTAGTAGGTAAAACCTAAACTTCCACCCTAGTTTGTGTCAGCATTGATTTCCATAGAATTAGTCAATCCTAATAGTATTAGAAACCACAAAAAATGAGATCACGTTGTCAAATAAATCCTTATATAGAATTATAACACGCTCAAGCAGAGCACAGCACGAGATTAATGCGCAGAAGGCACAGATCTGAAACAATCCCCAGTTTAAATTATACCGATTTATTCTATTTATCCACTTGGTAAAACCAACGAGAGTGAAATCAATCAGCAAACGCTGACCAAATCAGAAGAGCTATTCCCTTCTCTTCCTCTTCCCTAATTTTTTTCCCCAGTCCATAAGAAAAGATGTAAGGCCGATGATACCGGCAAGAAGAAAAAAAGGGGCCGTACAGTCACAAAAATGAAAATTCTGGAGTGGAAAGGAAGAGATTCCCTGCCTTCAAGAGATGCTATAACACGCATGCTGTACACATGAACCAGGCACAAATACCAGAGCTGACATAGATGGCCAACCACAATATTACTAACCCCCATTAAGCTCAACTGCTATGGCTTGTAAACAACAGCTATGGAAATGCCATGGCAAGCAGCGTAACATAAACAACACTATCACCCAGTAGACTGTTGGTGCAACAAACTTCAGGCAAAATAAACAAGCTGATGATGACTATTTTCTTACTCTCCCGTTACCCAGGGATAATTCATTTAGTTCAGACTGAATGACAACTAAACTTCTTCACTCCATCAACATTGTGAACTATAGCTTTTCTGCCCTTCCGTGTTATGAAGGATAGATTTTGTTCTAAAATATTTGAAAAATTCAGTCAGTAATCGTACACAAATTGGCCACTGATTTTTAAAGAACCTATTGGGTTTAGTAGTTTGTTTTTTCATTTGTTTGCTTTTTAAACTTTAGACCATTTGAAGAAGGAAGCATCAACCAGAACACCAACAGATTTCCCGAAGACTGATACCACCTGCAACAAGTGCCTGCGGTGCACCTCCCATGTTTTTGGAGAGGACAAAGATACTTTCCCTCCATATAGTTTTTAACAGTTTAAATTACACGATCCCACAGACACGAGCTCAATTCTGTCGAGCTAAAGAAGCCTAACATCTTAAAACCTAAGTAATTTACAGAGAATCTTCTGGATTACTCCTCATGACATCAACATACATATCCTTTCTAATGTAACCACAATCCCAATGCAGGGATACATGTCTATACACAAAACGAACTGAAAATCTTAAATAGTGGCCTTACAGGGCTCCAGCAAAACACATAAAAGGGTAATTTTTCATGTTATATTATCATACACAAAAGATCACTCGCTCTGAGATGCAAAACAAAACTAAGACATCACTATCAAGTTGTTGAAACTTATCCTGAAAAACTGCCCTGACTGATAAACTGACCTTTGATTTACCTGGCATACTCAGTGCACGATGAAGACAGAAGAAACTTGAAACAGAACTCTTCCAGAATGTTACATACTTTTCTCTCCAAAGCTCACAATAACACGTACTCAATTATGTCCTGAGTTTCAGATTCCAGCTTTTAAATCAGTTCCAAAGATTCAAGTGTATTCTGGATTCAGATGTATACTGTTACAGTGACAGTTATTTCAGCATTTTGAAAAGCATCTATTACTCTGTTAATGATGTAACTGGGTGCCATCTCCAGATGTAAAACTGGGAATCTGACAGGCTGTTCGGATGACTCAGGTCTTATTCATTCCTAATGCACCAACTACAATTTAATACAAATTTCTGTTTAACGCAAACAGAAAATGATGGGTTCAGCTCAAAGTCACTGAAAACCATACTGTCCTTAATTTACTTAAAAAAAAAAAATATTTTCTTAGCAGTCATAAAAAATTAATGCTCCTTACCTACATATGAGCAAGACAATGTAAAGCATTTTCAGCTGAGGTTAGGCAAAAATCATTGATTTGCTTTTTTTTTTTTTGCCATAAAGTATTTAGCAAACAAAAAAAGGAAGTGAAGTACACTACAATTTGTTGGTCTAAGACATGCAAACAAACTGCACCATGGGAAAAGAAAAACTATTATAATAATTTCATGCAGAGTTGTATAAGAAAGGGCTGATTTCATAATGACAGAAAAAGACAAGTGTGATTTCCAGCTGCCTGAGGAGAATGCACTATCTCTCAATATCATCTTCAGGAAAATGCTATCAAAGATGTTACAGGTTTTATATCCCTCCTGCACTCACGAAATACCATTTTAGTATATCAGGTTATTGGGTCAGCAGGCCTTTCCTCACTACCATTTAAAATTAGAAATGGAACACGTAACAGTAAGGCAGCACAGCTTTCACAAATAACTGTGATCTTTTAATATGAAGCAAGGAGCTCATGAAGAAGCCAATCTGGTCCTGTTTCCCATTAATTTTGATTTTAGACATTTTAATATCTAAACTGAAGTAGATCATACTACACTGTTTTAGTGGGCTCTTAATTTGTTTGTCTATCCTACCCAACCACAGAACCACCAATTTTCACAAAATTTACTGGAACTTAGTATCTTCAACATCTCCACCTCTGTCTCAATCATTGGAATTAGCAAATAATTTCACAAGTTCAGCCAGAAGAAACTAGAAGACAAAGCATATTTGCACAATTCTTATTTCTTCCTAAAACCTGACAAAATAAGTGTCACAGTGGTACAAGAAGTCAAATTCCAAGTCTTTCCAAAGCAAGATAAATATAAGCTGCCAACCAGTTGAAACCTGACCACAAATTCATTTTCTACTTATTCCAGTGTTATAACTTCTGGCAAATCTTGTTATTTAAACAGTAAAAGCAAAAAAAAACCCAGCAATTTCAGTATAGAAACTATTGATTTTTAAAGTCACCTCCTAGATGATATTAGTTGCCAGCAGCAGTCCCAAAGGAAGCTGGATTTTTAATTAAAACAACCTCCTTTATCATTTACTGAATGCCCTGGACGTAGAAGAGCCCTTCACTTTTCCGAGGCTGTGATTAAAAAGTATAACAAGCAGGGGGAAGAAATAAGCCAAGCTATAAAAAAAAAAAAAACAACTATAAGACAAAGTCAATTTGCAGCTACAAAGAAAATTACAAGAAGGTAACATTACACAATACCACCTTGCAAAAGGAAAGAAAAGGCAGAAGCATGGATCGGCGTGTTACCTCAGGAAGCACAAGAGTGTCAGTCTTGCAGAACAAAACAAAGAAAGAACAAAAACAAAGAACACAAAGCACTCTATAGAAAACTATCTGTTTTTTGGTTTTTTTTTTTTTATTACATGATTTAACACAAAAATGCCCCCATCCAAGAGGATGCAACCAACCTAGCAGATCGGTCCTGCAGTTAAACATTAGAACACACAAGAACAGTAATGGCCCTTGAAAGTCAACATGACATTGAAGCATATAGTATGTACACAAATTTTTATATTAATAAATATGAAATCACTATCCTAACACGCTCTTAACCTACATATCTTAAGCATGTAGCTCCCTACATTCACACATTCTTAAGGAGGATCCTCATGGAGCCTTATTAGATCTCCCCATTTCCAGCACTGGATCTCACACACTCAGCACAGCCAGCAGTCTTTGCTGTGCCACTGTAAAAGCACATATTGGCCAATATATTTCAAAACATACTTAGGGAACACATTTACACAATGATATATATTTTTAAAACATTATTTTGTTACGCTGAATTTTTTTTTTCAGTTTTTCCTTCTTTTTTAGAAATAAACTCCTCTTCTGAATTCTTCAAGAACTGCTTATCTATAGAATCTGATCCATTAAAACACTGAAACACACATTTAGCTACATTACTAGTTTTCAAAATAACGGAATCCAACTATCACTTCAAAACCAACTCCCCAGTGTGACCTAATCAGCAAAATTAAACAGTGCTGATAATGACTGGTTATCTCAAGGAAAAAGTCTGGTGAGTTCACTTTAATACTAGACAACCAGTAACCAATTCAATAGTTTTAAATTAAAGACTTCAAGAAAAACTGTTCAGAAAAGCTATCAAGAAAAGCACCACAACCTTAAATTTCCTGAAAACATGTAGGACATTCTGCCTACAGTGAGACCTGGTATCCTACAAATCCCCCAGGAATAACTCCAGGCCAATCTTTACTCTGCTGCAATATTATCGCAGAAAACCTAATTTTTGGTAATTTCATCTAGACGCATTTACCTACATTTTGTTTCAATTTTTGGATGAGCTCTGCATTACCCGAACTATCAGTCAGATGAAATCTTTCACTCAACTCAAACAATTTGAGCTTTGCCAAACCAGATCAGTGACAGTCAGATTTCCTGAGGGTGTATGACTAAAGAAAATTTTGAAAAGGCAAACAAGAAAGATGCAAGACGAACAGCAGAAGAGACAGGGAAGCAGAGTTTATCCATGAATGGTCACGTGGAAGTATGCAAACTATGTAGAATGAAAATATTAAGAGCTATCCATTAGTCCTGGGAAAGTCACAATCTCTCACACGCGGCCTTCTAGTTGAAGTCACAAAACAGGACCCACTGTAGCTCATTTCATTGTTGTTGTTGCAACTACAATCCTGAAAATATGCCCAACACTTTCTGTGTCTGGTATATTTAAATGCTACTGCTGTCCCCGCATTGCGTCACGTCAAACAACCTTGATTCTCTCAACCAATAAAAGAATGGACCGTTATCACTGGCAGAATAGCAAGAAAGCGGTGGCCTCAGTGTACTTGGAATGAAAAAGAACTCTCCTGTAATAGAGTACCTATGGAGGAAAGCAGACAAAGCAGGAAGAGCAGAGCTTGCTGCACTGATACCTGATCACACTCTGCAGCACAGTAAAGAAGAGAACTCGAAGCAAAACAGCACCACCTAGTGTCTCGTCAATCCGAAAGTGCAGTGTTTTGTTTTTTTTTAACCCTTGCTGTAGGAAAGAATTTTTGGTGGAAGATTTTAGATAAGTGTGATAGGAGAAGACTGCAGTCCAGCCAGTGCATGAAATAATGGAAAAAACTTCAAGCATTATTACAGCAAGAGTATCATCTTTTGCATAAAGATTCAATAGTAATAGTCTAATTTAGCAGAAATTTAATAGAAAGCTTAGCACGTTGTGTTACTTAACTGTACAGCGACAATCTTTTAGTTTTTAAGATCATAAAAACGTAACTGATTCCTGAAGATATTAACGTAGATTAGAAGTTACACGATCCATTTCCTTACCTTGGTTTATTGTGTGGCAATGCCTTTGCATCAACAGCAAACATTTTGGAAACGAAAACAATCACCGGGGCCGTTCCTTCACTACTGCATTTCAGAAAAGCTGAACAAACAGAAAAGTTATTTGCAACATTTGTTTCCCCCAACTGCACGGACAACATTGTAGCTTTCCATTAATGCTATAGGAATTACTGTTGTGTCCACTTCTATGAATAACAATACTAGAGACAAATTAACGGGAGAAATACAAATTTCTCTGGCTTTCTCATTTGATAACTCTACCTCAAGTTTGTTTCACAATAAAAAGAGCACAAGTATAGAAAAAATGGAACCCTTCATAATAAGCCACAAAATACACGTACTCCTGCTAAACGTGTTGTTATGATACTTAAAATTGTGCTCATAGGCTGGTTAAGATCAGAATGAAAAGACAGGGAATAGCTTAATATTTAGGCTGAGCTACTAATCCAGTGCCTCACAGTATTTTTCCTCCTTACAAATTAAAGGGACGAGTCCTGCAAGCCTCTAGACACTCGTGGCTTCATGAAATTCCAACAACTCAGCTGCAAGAATGGATCTACCTCAAATGTTTTCTGTGGGTCTTGCGCATTCAATACTTAGGAAATACCCCCCCCCCATCAAACTTGGAGCTCATTATCACAATCAAAGCAAACAATACAGTTTAAAACTTTTAACATAGAAAAAAAATCATATTTTAATCCTTTGCCTTTTATCTTCTGTATGAAAATATTGTAATCATGAGCACTTTAGAACAAGAATTAACAAGACACTCACTACAATGCGAAGTGTCCTACTTTCATACCCCAAGAGCAATAAGACCCAAGTTTACAGAGGCAACTGTCTCCCAAGCGCCATACACTAATACGATACTACACATTGTTCTGAGAACACATTTCTTTTACTTCAGTGAAGGAGGAAAGAATTAGTTTCCTCATGTCAAGAAACAATTCCTAGCAGCCTGTCAACTTGACATCACCTCTCAAGTGGACGTCTGACATCTCATCCCCTGGGATTCCATGAAGCTCTCTGCAGAACACAGTTCTACAAACACCTTTTATTACACACCCAGACTTCAGAAATCTTTCTAACTGTTCCCAGCTCAAGGATGCTATCCTTCTTGTAATTTTTATTCAACTAACTCTTGAAGCATCAGAGAACATTTACTACCTTACAACACAAAAGTACCGCTCTGTAATAAAGCACATTCATTTAGAAATAAAGATTTCAAAGAAAAAAAATATGCATGCAAGGCTTACTTTCCCCCTACATATCAGAGAATACATTTGGGAGCACTCTTTTTCAGACTGCTGAATCTGGGAGAAAAATATAATTATATATAGAATTTCTTATCCCACAGAGGAGATTACCTCACAAACCTGGAGAATTAGCAGCTTTGTTCACCACTGAGCGTTCTATCTGTACTATCAAAGCTGACTTTCAATGCTGCTGAATACTTTGCTTCAGCAGTTTTCTTTTGTCTTTCAGCAAAACGAACTCCCAAGTTCTCCTTGTCAAGGTATCGTCATTTTTATGAACAACTTCCACAAACACAGTTTTTATTTACACGTAAATCACAAATAGAAAAGGGAATTCAATCACGTTATGAGCAATTCTGCATTCAGTGCAGTAAGTTTATTTTTCACTACTGCCCATATATACAGTCCTATTACTGCATATTGGAAAGTTACATCGCTGAACATTGGTTTTTCTAGTCTTTCTTACAATCTTCTCTTGCTGACTATCAAACTTACTGTGTATGTTTGCTTACTTTTGCATACAGACATACCAATGTTCAACACAGCATCCGAATATATTGCTAAACCCTTCTTGAGGAGGAACTCTTAGTTAAAGCTGGCAACTTCCAGAACTGGGCATGAAATCCTGATCTCAATGAAGTCAGTGGCAAAGCTTCAAATCCTTAAAACAGGATTTTGTATCTTCATTTCACACCCTAGGTCATGAAAGATATTTGTTGCCTCGGAAGTTTTTTGGCTTTTGCTTTTGTTTGTGAATCTGTTATCATTTCTTGAATGTTACAAAATAATTAAGAAATTAACTATGCCTTGAGCTACGAAAATGTAGCTGAAATAACAATCATGTTTGAAATGACAGTTAAGCTACATCTTACTTTTTTAACCATGTACTCGCAGTACATGAACTACTTAGTAATAAATCCAACAGAAAAACTGTTTTTATTTTATATTAGCAAAAGCTAGGCCCAGTTAATCAATATCTCCGTAAATGTAAAATTCAAGTTCAGGCCTCCTACTGGCTAGAAGTAATGTTTTTAATACACAAGAGGGCAAAATACTAAATTCTTTCTTAATTAGAATCACAGAATATCCTAAGTTGGAAAGGATCCACAAGGGTCAAAGTTCAAGCCTATGTCTGAGAGCATTGCCCACATCATCTCCTGCAGCTCACTGCCACTACCACTGCCCTGGGCAGCCTGTCCCAGCGCCTGACCACCCTCTTGGTGCAGAAACTTTTCCTAATCCCCACCCGACCCTCCCCTGATGCAGCTCCATGCCGTGCCCGTGGGTCACATTGCTGTCACCAGAGAGCTGAGATCAGCACTGCCCCTTTGCTCCCTGAGGAGCTGTAAGCTGCCACGAGGGCTCTCCTCAGCCTCCTCTGCTCTGGGTTGAAGTGAATTACATGATGAGTTCCACTGTTTAGATATAAATACAAGTATTAACCTTGTAACTTCCCAAAAGCCAAAGTTTGAGTCTTAGACTTGACGTTACTTGCAGCTTGAGTTGTCTAAAAATCATGAATATATGAGATTGAAGAAAAATATCAGGTGTAAGAATAAGACAGTACTATGACACATCACAGATAAACAGTAACAAAGCTACTATGAGTGAAATAATTACAGACATCTAAACAGAGGTTACCACGCATCTTACAATCCACAAACAAAATAATCAAGACTGAAACAACACTGTGTTCCTGTCAATGGCTGAACACTCACCACTTTTCAGTTCCTGGGTCTCCGGTGGCAAAGAATCAAACGTTTTAGCTCCAACACACATCAGCTTTTCCACTCTCTCTGTGGTGATGTCAAGGGGACTGGGAAGTTTATTACACACCATAGCTAAAGCACGCTGCTAAGGATATAGAGAACCTTTATATTTCCTTACCGAACAGAAATAAAAGGAAGACAAATGCTTTCAATATGTTACTCTTAATCAACAATATGATGCACTACCTACCACTGACAACAGACAGCTACAATCCAGCCCCTTCTCACAGCACAATCAAGCCAGCAGTGATTTCTGACATTTGTCCACATGCAGAATGGAGAGATAAGTAAGGACGGCCCACCCTCTGTGCAACCGGGAAGCTAGGAGCTGCATGACTGACAATTTACAGAACTAGTATTTGTAAGTCATTAATTTGTGCATATCTACTGATTAATAAGCATATGTAAATGAATATGTTTGCATAAACAATTATTGAATGAGGATATTCAAAATGTTGTCTAACAAGAACGTTCAAAATGTAAAGCCTCAATCGTGTTACGAATTTAGTAAGCTCTTCCTTGGTGGTAATCACATGGTGCTGCCTTTGTTAAGCGTTGTAGTGAATACTTGTTCCTTACTAACAAATTTATGTAAATGTCTTCCTATGATTACTCACAGCTTTTCTTTGGTATCTTCAGTTACTACAAGAAAGTATGCAATACAAACTGCCCTCTTTGTGTTGTCTTTTACTACGTTATTATCTCAGGAATTTCTCAGTTTGTTTTCAAGTAAAGCTCTCAATAGTTTGGCCTTTATTTCTAACACTCCTAACACCTTGAAAATCAATGTCAGAACAGAAACTATTATAGAAGGGAAATGCAGAAAGCAGATATTCTTAAAGGATTTCTCAAATGGAGGCATCACAGAAATCATAAATAAATTAAAAAAAACAGCACTGCAAAGTACCATTACCACTAGCATCCAATGTGCCAAGCCAGTACACACTTAAAATGCACTCTTAAGCCTACGAACTGCCAATAGAACAAAAAGTTGCACCTTCCTGAAGGATACAAAGGACTGCATCAGATATAGGTAGCCACTGACTACAAATGGCATTAAGATGAACTCTGGGGTCTGCATGCCGTGACTCCCGGGGACCAATTTTCAAGCCCAACGAGGTAACTATCTTCTCAATTTTTTCTTTATCTCTGTAAGGAAAATATAAACCATGTTGGTAACATCTAACGTGCGTTCCTTGCTAGAGTAATTAAAAAAACACCAGAAAGGGATTCCATGAAAATTTTACAGGTTCTTCTCACCTTTTCAAAACAGCTTCATATAGACTCCATATGTTGTCCAACACCAACTGCACAAACAAAGGTTTCTTTCCTTTTGACTGGTAGAACATGAAAAGACATGCAGCCAATTACCAGCAATTCCACACTTTTTCAACAGGCTTAAGGCTCCACTTTTAATCAAGCATTTTCACAAGTAGTAGGTAAACATCTTTATTCGAAATCAACCCAGTGTCCTGTTCCTACACAAGATCCCTGCTTCAACCCTTGTCTAAAAAAAGGTATAAATCACAAAATTAACACGGAATTTTGAAGTGCAGAACAAGGGTTTCAATTTCAGAGAAAGAGCCTGGCAAACATAGAATCTGTCCATCCTCAGCATGGCTGTCTTCTCTTAGTCCTCACCTACTAAGAAAAAAAGGTTAGATGAAAATAGCAGAACTCCTGCCCTCTAACTTCCAGTGGTGGAAATAATGCCAAGAAAAGTACAGATCTCAGGCCAGTGTTTCAAGTACAGCATTCAATTACAATTGAGATCTCACTACGGCAAAAATTTTCTCAACTCCTAAATCCTCAGTTAAACATGGAAATCCTAAATCAGGAGCTGCTGAAGCTCTCTTCAGATCAGATGGCAGCGGCCCATTCGCTACACTGGTTTCTACACTACCAGTCTTGCATTCATCTCATGTGTTTTGCTGTCTCCTGAATCTCTGAAGCTGGAAAATACCAACCAAATAAAGCCCGGGTAATACTTCTGGCAATCTCCCTACCTGATCGCCTTTCATTATCTTCTTTGCTTTTGTGTTTAGATAATAATCGCCCCATAAGGTCTTCAGTAGCACTGCAGGCTTGATTCCAATCTTTTGGCTGTACAATTTTGCAAAATGCTCGATGCTGAAAGGAAACAAATCGCATCTCGATTAAAGTGCCATGCTGTTTACATGTGCCTGTCAGCCTAAGCAAGTGACAGCTTACACAGAAACCATACACGAATCTCATGACCTTGTTTCACTCCCTTTTTCTTTCCCCCAGGTTGCCTTCACGTTAGCTTCCATTTTTTAACATCTACACCTACAAAAACATTTGATGGCAACAGCTCAGAGATGTCAGCAGCGTTTCTATGTTTTTGTTTTATTTCAAGTCAGCTTGAAGGCTGAGCTTGCTTAAACTAACTAAATATTTGCATACTACCCCTTGAGGGAAAAAAAAAATTGGAATGCACAACACTAAAGTTTTCAGTATTTAAAGTCATATCCCTCAAACTTATTCTACAAAAAAGGTCCTGTTACACATTTAACTGTGATCAGAATGGTAAGAATTAGAAATCAAGAATTTTTTACTTAGCCATACTTTAACCATCAGATGATTGCAATTTTTTTTTTAAAACTATTTTAGGCACTTGTTATTTAGAACATTGCTTTAATAACAAGTCTAACCCATAAAATAACACAGAAGTTTTAATACCGAGGGGATACAGCCATTGTAAACTTATTGATGTCTGGAGACAGAACATGAATGCTTTCCTTGGCGGATGTGAAAATGGATTAGAGCTGTATGAAGAGAATTGGGAAATTTGCAGCTGACATTTGTTTTGGATACTGACAAAGCCTGAGAAAGGAAGTCTATGCAAACAAAAACCAGCATTTTGGTTCTGAGAAGTTCAAAGGTGACCTGGGTTTAATATTAGCATTCTAGATATGTTGTCAGGCAACAATACATCAAGATACCAAAATTGGAAGATTTTTCCAATCTCCTTCACTGCAATGATAAGCATTCAAGTTAAGACTAAAACCATGTCAAATAATGAAATCCAAATCAAAGCTTGAGCTTGAATTAAAGATGCTGGAGTTTGTTCAAAGGTTTTACAACATCGAAGAAATGTACTGAATTACCACGTGAATCTCTAATTACAGACTAGTGGTAAAGCCGAGGACTCCACCTTGTGGCCAGCAGTCAGAACAGAACGTGTGCTGTCCTTACCACAGCATGCTGCCCTCCAAACTGGTTACTTAGTCTGTAAAACAGAACTTATCCCAGACTCAGATACAGTAACCCGGATAACCCTGCGAAATTGTTCTATCCCCACATTATTATTTTTACTTAAGTCAGTGTCTTTCCAGCTGTGCAGTGTTAATAGATACTGCAACAGATCAAATGCTGTCTATCACAGGGAAAGAAAAATTAGAAGTATGAAGGAACTCAAAATACTTCAAATTTGAGGTTATCTGCAGCAAAGACACATCAAAATAAGGCAAGTTAACCTCATACCTACCCAAAACCCCAGCCATCAATTGCACTGGCAAACACCACATTTCCGTGGTCTGGAGAAAAATAGAGGTGAGAATCGTCAGTATCTTCCAAGCCAGCACTCCAGTCATAAATCTGATCTCCAGCTGCCGTGTCAGAACTACTTTCACTTTCTGCTTCTTTCTCAGCTCTTTCTTCTAAGACTTTTGAGGTAAAGAGTGATCCAGTGACTGCATTTATCTATGAAAGGGTAGGCAAGAACACTCAAAGATTTGTACACTCCTTCACAACACTTGTAATTAAAACGCAACTCCCCCTCACCCTCCCAAAGACACGAAGAGGTTTTTTGTTTTAACAGCTTTGCACACTTATGATTCATTCTGCATTTGAAACACAGACCTTGTGTATCTAACCCTGTCAATTTGAAGACCACGGGAGTTTGATGAGACTAACATTTCAGCTTAGACAGGGTAGGTTTTCCAATTCACTCAGTCATATCAGGATTAAATCAGCTTCAGAGTATTATACATAACCCAGTGCTTCTCAGAAGAAGGAATGATAAACTCATTACTGCCAACAAACAAACAACAAAGAGGCAAAGGGAAACCACACAGATAGCTGTTTAAAAACGAGCTTTGAGAAGAGTTTGAAGGCAGTTTACCTTACAACCTAAGAGTTAACTTCATCCTGGCATAAAGTTACCACTATGAAGAACAGTCTGAAGACTTTTGTCTGGCCCCAAAGGAGCTTGGGCAATTTAACAGGGCAAAACATCCAGCATGTTATTTCTAAAAGCAAAGAGATTTCCATGATGGCTTGTCCAGTGGCATTTGATTCTCTTTTCTCCATCAAAGACATTCAGAATGAACTCTGCACCATTGATACACTTTCTTTTTACTTGGTTAAATGAGACAAGGTGTCCCAGTGCGTGGTTCCACAACGCAAGGAAGATTGGTTTTGTTGCAGTTATAAGCCACCGAAAATCAGTCTCAAGAATGGAGACAAGGCAGGGGTAACTCACAACAAGATCTGCTGTGTGAACATGACACTAAAGCAAGAATACCTGTTCTAAAATATTCTTAAGGTGCATGTATGCTTCCTGCGGGGTTAACTTGAGCTCCACAATCAAGCGATCAATTTTGTTTATCACCAATACTGGACGAATGTTTTCTAGCCATGCCTGCCGTAGAACTGCTTGAGTCTATTAAGAAAAAAAAGCAGTTTAAAAGAAAACCCTTTACAGAAAGCTTGATACCACAAGCAATAGAGTGTTACAGTGAAAGACAATATGATCTTTAAATGTAATTAAACATATAACAAAGTCTTGGCTTGAACACCAACTAATCAGTTGCGTTCCACAGGGTTAGTTATTACAGAATTCTACAGATAATATTTTTATAGCCCCACCAAAATAACCCGTACTCCTATAAAACTCATTTTAAAAAAACCCAAATCATTATTTCTGCATAATTCTTCATTTTCAATACTCTAAAAGCACACAAAAATATTAAATAATTTGCTTCAGACATTGACTTCTTCTCTACGCAAACATTCTATTACCAGAAAAATTACATACTCAGTTTTTCAACCCTACACCACTACACCCACTCAACAGCTTTACTCAGTTTTTCAGCAAAACCAGGAACCAAACTGCCCTCTTTCAGACCTTGAGTACGTGATCATCCATTACAAGTTTTCCAGAACCTCTTAAACCAGCTTATATTTTATTGCTATATAATATATTCAGACACATAAACAATTCTGGTTTGCTTACTCACTCTACACTGTTCTCTTTCTCTAATATGCTTTTTATTTCACCTGTGGACAGACGCCTTCAACAGCATCCACCACTATGATGCAACCATCACAGAGTCGGACAGCAGTAGATACTTCTGAAGAAAAATCCACATGCCCTGGGGAGTCTATTAAATTAATCAGATACTCCTGACCACCTAGGATCAAACAATAAATATTTCAGAACAGTTTCCATAAATATGTACTTTGGCCAGGTTGTTATACTGCTAAGCTAGTATTAATTTCCAAGGACAAAGTCTGCAGTAACCATTAAGCTCAAGAAAAACAGGCCAGGAAAATTGCCAGCAGCATAGCATCTAGTGGCTTATATGTAAGGCAACTTAACTCAGAACTTTCGAGATGAATTAGCTTCATCCCTGCATAAACCCATCACCATCAGGGAAGTCTAAAGGTGCTATTTGTCTTTAGTACCTTGGTTAACATTTGGGTACATGCCTAAGTCTTTGCAGAATCATGGCTAACACAGAAACATGAAATTTGCATAGAAAAAGATCTCAACAGCAACAATGGAGAGACAGGGGAAAAAAAGCAATCAATCAGTCAGTTTGTCCTTGCTGGCATCAACAACTTACCCTTCTCAAAGTGCAGTGAAATGGCACTAGATTTCATCGTTATTCCCCGGACCTGCTCATCTTCTCTGCTGTCCAGATACCGCAGCTGAGCACACAAACAAGAGAACAGGGAATAAATCTGGGCAATGATCTTCACAAGTTACCAAACGCTAAAGAGTGTAACTGCATGGAAATAAGGTTAAGCACGACTAGGAGGGGAACCTCCTTTATCACCAGAATTTTGTGAAAAATGAGCATGTAACTCTACCTTTCCTGCCAAGCGGCTAGAGATGATCCCATTGCTAGATATTAGGCAATCCGCTAGAGTGGTTTTGCCTGAAAGGAAACATTAACCAGTAAGTTTAAAGAGAGAGACCAGAAAAAGATGTGATAGTATCACAAATGCTGACAATATCACAGAGCAGAACCATTACATCGCTGGAGCTGGAAGGAATTCTACGGCTCTATACATGCCGATGTTCGACCTATGCCAACATTGGCCACCACAAAACGCTCGGTATCACCTGTTTCGAGCCGTTTAGAAGACGAGCCGCACGGGGCCCGGAGCAGCGTGCACTGAGCATTCAGCGCTCGGAACGAGGAGCGAAGCCGAGCCCGCACCGCGCCACAGCCGCGGGGCAGCGACCGCCGAGCAGCGCTCACCGTGATCCACGTGCGCGAGCACACAGATGTTCCTGATGCCGGCAGCCTTCTGCTGGAGGCCCATCATCTTCCCCACGCTCGTAAGGACCATGGCTGATCAGTCCTGTGACAGAGGGAAGCGCTTAGCTAGGACACGACGCGAGGAGCGGCGTCCTCGCCGTTACGTAAGCCGCGCCGGGAGCTGCCCCTCGGGGCTCGGCTCGGCGGAGCGCCGCGTGCCACGCGCTCGGACGCCTCCCCCCCACAGAACGGCGGCGCTTCCGTCCATTTGCCGCCGGACCCCCGACCCCCACAGCGTTCCCACCGCGGGGCGAGGGCCGCGCCGAGGACACGCACCCGCCGCACCGCGCTCCGCACCCGGAAGCCCGAGCGCGCTCCTCCCCCGCGGGCCGTGACGTCGGACGGCGGCCGGCCGAGGCCGCTCCCGGGGACGCCGCCGCCGTTGCCGCGCGACGGAGCGCGGCCTCAGTCAGAGCGGAGCATGGGGCGGGCGCGGTGCCTGTGCGAGATCTGCACCTGCGGGTAAGAGCCCCTCGGGGCGGCGGGAGGCGGGAAGGGGAACGTTCCGCTGCGAAGCGATCGCCTCAGTAAATAGGAAGGGAGGGATTTGTGTTTAAGCTCCTGAACGGATTCACGCCTCTTGAATGAATTCGCCTGCGTTTAAAATAGGAAAGGGACAGTCCTTTAGAGCCGCCCACAGTGGCACGCTTGGAGCGAGGAAAGGCTCAGAGACCTGGAGAAGAGAAGGCTGAGAGGGGATCTCGTCCCTGTTTATAAAATAGCTAAAGAACGGATGCGGCCAGGCTGTTTTCAGCGGTGTGCAGCGACAGAACGAGGGGCAGCGGGCAAAAGCTGGAGCACAAGAAGCTTTGTACAAACACGGGGAAGAACTTCACCGTGAGAGTGACAGAGCTCTGGAACAGGCTGCCCAGGGAGGCGGTGCGGTCTCCTCGTTCATTGAGTCCTGTCATAGAATCATAGAATTGCTCAGGTTGGAAAGGACCTTCAAGATCATCAAGTCCAACCGCAACCTAACCACACTGCTCTAACAACCCACCGCTAAACCACGTCCCCTGTCTGGATGCTCTCCTGTGTAACCTACTGCAGGGAGCTGCTTCAGCAGGGTTGGACTCGATCTCTTCCAACCCCTACAGTTCTGTGATTCTGTGAATATAGCAATCGAATAAAACACATGCAGGACATACAGTTTAAAATGAACGTCAGTGAAGTCGTTATAGTCAATAAAACTCAGGCTGTTATTGGCTTAGGGAGCACATTTTGTTTGCTTTGGTGTAGCTATAGAGTTTGTTTTCAGGGGAAGCCCGGTCACTTGGCGCTGTTACCTGGACATCACAATGCGCACACCTTAGAAGAGATTTCAAAATGAAGGAAACAGTCTAGTGTTTTGTAGCAATTATCATGCAGTTATCTGCAGAAAATTTAATGGAGGTATCACTACTGTTTCATTCGAAATACCGAAGTGGAAGGAAACAATCTTTCCTAGCTGTTATTTATTCACAGAAGAAAAAAAAACACACTTAAACTGCAAATACAAGGGAGGAAAGTCAGTAAGACAGAGTTCTATTCAGCTTTTTCTTTACACAGAAGCAGAAAGAGCCTCTGAAATTCCAGAATGACTTTTTTTGCATTATAACATACATAATCCACTCATTAAGAGCTGACATCTGAGCGCTACTGTTCATGCTTAGGGATCACAATCTTGAGCCCTTTTAAGTAATAAATAACTTAAACATTTTTAAGAATCCATTCAGATCCCTTTTCCTTAGGAAGAATCACTGCCTGTGCTTGTTAAGTGATCTTTTTCAAAATCAACAATTTTAATGCCCAAAACCACTGGAAGTGCTCAGCATGCTCTAAGATCAGTTTGCAAAACATGCAATACTTCTCAGGTCCAATGCTGGGCACTTCTCCATTTTAACAGCTCTCAGAAGTTCTCTCCTCTTCAGCTCAAGGCTTGAAGACTTTTGCAGTCTCTTGCAATTTTTGTAGCTGTACCATTAGCACAATATTTTGTGCTCAGAAAAAAAGCCCTTTAAACACAAGCTAGTAATGTTGAACCATCTTCCTCATTTGTTATTCATTCCCAGTAGATAAGAAGTGCTTTTTCCCCTTAAATGAAACCTGTCAAAATGATCTCATCTGATGTATTTTGCCCAGGCGCCATCGCTGCCCTCATAGGCCCACAAGGATTTATGATAACGGACAACAGCTGTGCCTCACAACAGAATATGGGGAAAAATACCCCAAGTACAGCAACATCTCTCCTGCCCGGAGCCTTAAGCCAAAGCAAGAATACCAAGCGCATCGTGGGAAAATTGAAGGAATTACAACATTTAAGTAAGCATTTTAAAGCAATGCATTTTACTATTGCTTAATGAAGTTTCTTGTTTTTTTTTTCTCATTGAAGGGGGTGCCTGAGCTTTGTATTGCAATTATCTTCTACCATTGCACCCCTTACTCTTCCAGTGTATATAAAAGCAAAATTCTCGGTGTAGATATGCAGTTACTCCAGAGGGATGATAAAATATAATAAAGCATGTTTATAAAAAAGCAAAAGAACCATATATGGAAAGGTCAAACACTCTCCTGTAAAGTTGTTTATGTACTGCATGTACTGCTCATACACCCATATATAATACACACCCATTTTTTTGTATTGTGCTTGTATGGAAGTGCTCCATGAGATCCGCCGTGGAATACTCTCTCTTCATATTCCATTCTCCTCATACAATAAGTAAATGTTGCTACTTGTGGTGGTTGGATTTTTGCTGCTTCTGCTTTATGTATCATTTCTTTGTACAACTATAGTTTCACCATTCTACTTTTAAATACGTTAAAGAATATTTTTCATCTGGGAATGAGACTTGAAGTGTTGAAAAAGCTGTTTCATCATTTACCTTTGAATAAAGACTGTACCTTGCACTGGACAGCCTAGATTTATGTGGTTTCCTTTCTGCCTTACTACCCTAGAACATATTGACTGACTGATTTTTTTCAGAGCAAGCATTGTAAGTTGTTGTTTTCCCATACAACGGGAAAATGACGAGGGTGACTCCATCAGCAAAAGATATTTTAACCAGTATTTCCCTTTTCCCCAATTCAGATCTGATTATTTACCATATGATATTGTGAAACGACCGTTTCGGGTACAAGAAGAATATAAACCAAAGAGTGGGGAGATACAACTTGGAACCACGTACAAGAAAGATTATAATGCTCATAAAATACAACCAGTGACATTAGTAAGACCTTTAGAGAGAAAACACACTGCAGGAGGAAAATTGGATACCATACCAACCTATCAAGGTAATAACAAATGCCATCTTTAGAAAGAAGTAGCCGAAGATGAAGGCAGTTTTCTATATTAGTGATGTGAAACTGGATTTCTTAGTTTGGGCCAGAGAGTAGGGCATAATAACAGAAGGTAATAATGCTTTGAGATGTTCAGCTCTCCTGTCGTTTAGAGTTGACGTTCACAGGTTCTAAAGGAAAAGCTTTCTCTAGGTTTCTTCGGCTAGGAGAGAGATTCTGACACATTTGTTAGGCTATCTCAGGCATAAGTTTGTTGTCATTCAACTCACAATGTATCTTTCAGACAGTTTCAGCTCTGATAGCACAACATCTTTCCACAGGTCAAAAGATTTTAGATTTCTTTCTCCTGCCCTGTATAGTGTGCATATTATCCTATTAGTAATCTGTCTTGACAGAAGTTATCCTCAGAGGGTCAGTACAAAGGCACGAAATCTGTTAACATCATTCCAGCAAGTGACCTTGGTATACTTTATAAAGGTATAAAAGCTTTTACACAAAATGTGTAACTCAATTTGTGACATGTAATGCAGTGGACCTCCAGTTAAAACCATGTAGAAATAAAGGATGAGATACAATCTACCAGGCAGCAGAAAAATGGAGATATTCTTGGTTGTGAGGACCAGTGTTGTTGAAAAGACACAGATAGCAAGAGATAACAACAACCAGATACAGCCATTAAAACAGGAGTTAGAACAGTTGGTGCAAAGGAACAGAGGAGAAAACTTACTATGGACATGTAACATCGTCTTTTTTCCTTGAGGTAATAGAAAAAATAAGGCATCAAGGACAATTTTTTTTCCTGTTTTTCACACTTAAGAGAAGACAGGTTTGTCATATCACAGAGATAACATCATTCTAACTCACATCCATTTTCCTTAGTTTGCAAGGCTTAGTACCAGAAGTTGTCTTAATTTTAAAGGAATGTTCCTAAGTAATAACACTTATATGGTGAAGTTTTGTTTTTGCTTTAAAGATGACTATAGGTCATGGGAAGTTCAAAGAAGGGAACCTGTTAAAGTGGACTATATCTACCACCCACCTACAGAGAAGTTTGGAAATTCTACTACATTTCAAGATGACTTTGTTCCTAGGGAACTGAATCCTCGACAAAGTTTTAAACCTCTGTACATGCCCAAACTTTCAGATGTGCCTTTTGACAGCACTACGAGCCATCGCACTTCCTATATTGCTCATCAACTGGAACCAAAGTTTGTAAAATCAAAAGAAGAGTACAAGCCGAGCAACCAACCCTTTGAAGATCTCACAACGCACCGGAATGATTTTAAAGGGCTATCTGGGCCACTTGCAAAAAGCTGCAAGCCTGAAAACACAAAAGTCCAATCCAATGATCATTTTAGTGGGGTCACTGAATTCCAGGATCGTTTCCAGCCCTGGCTGGTCTCCTTGCCGGAGGTGCGCAAAACAAAAGAGTACGTTCCTCCCCCGGGTAACATGGATTTTAACTCCACAAGCCGCCTTGATTATGTTAAACATGAGATTTCTCCTGCTGTCCCTATAAGACCACTTTCTAATGCAAGAAGAACCAGTGCCCCTTTCCAAGGGAATACTACTATGAAGGAAGACTTTAAAGCTTGGGCCAGCTCTCGGCAAGAAATCATTAAGAAACAACAGGAAATTCCAAAGCCCACAGGAAAATTTTATGATTTAACTACATTCAAATCTCATTACATACCACATCCCATCGTTCCAGCTCAAAGTTTCAAACCCGTACACATCATTCTTCCTAACTCAGCTCATTTTCAAGATGAAACTATGTATCGTGCAGCATACACTCCAAAGAAACAAGAGATCTGCCCAGCAAACTACCCATCTCCTCCAGGTTACATCTACGTCAACACAGATTCTCACGGTCATAAGTTTTTCCGCCAGCTCACTCCAGAGTTTTCTGAGTTAAACTGTAATCATGTTCCAAAGGAAGTAGCTGTTGTATCTTAATGCTTACATTGTAGTGTTCCAGGTATTTCACCAGGATGCTTGCTAGTTTTTTTTTTTTTCCTTCAAATTATGTTAAAGCAAATTAAATAATGCAAATCCTGATTTGAAGAGCATTTAGAATGATAGTTTAAGGAAAATCAAGTCAAACCAAGAGATTATTAGAATACTTCTGGAGATTTGGCTATTTTTGTAGGAATACTCTTATATGGAATTGACCCATTTTTGATTGTGCCTTCCAGGTTCCTTGACTTCCCAGATTTCATTCTGTTCCCTCTCCAACCTGCTTTCCCTCTTCTTTCTGATTTTCTGCAGATCATATCATTGTAGTCGCAGTTTTTGTTTAGTACTAGTTTCCTTTTCATAGTAATCAAATAAAATCTCCAATAATAACTCCTGTATCCCAGTTTTTCATCTCATCACTACTTTGAGTAACCTGATAAGAGCTTTATTTTTCTTTATATTGGCCAAATTATATTGGGCATTTCAAGACATTTAAGAAAATGGGCTTAGCTTCGTTGTTATTGCTTTTCCTCCATCCAATCCTGAGTATAAGGGCCCCACTGTAATTTCAGACAGTAATTAACAAGAACTAACCTTGCTCTTTCTGTACGTACGCTTGAAATCACTGACTTCAAGCAGGCCATTACACTTCTTTTCCTAATTTCCAGACACAAAGCTTTGGATACACTTTGACACACTGTCTCCTTCCCACATCAGTAATTTTTTTTTAAGCTGTTGTGCAAATTAAATTCCTCAAAGAGACTTCACAGGTGACTGTTTTTTCAGGTTAATAATGCATACAGCAAGAAAGAAGAGAATAAGGCTCAAAACGTTAATGCCCATCCACAGCAACTTTGGATTCTGCTGATACCTAAAGCTGAACAGCCTTTTAACCCTGCCAAAGTTCATCACAGAGGCACTCTGAAGAGAAAAAGGGCAGAAAACTAAAAAGGTGAATGTAATTAAAAAATAGTGTAAACTCATTAAAAAAAAGCAGGCATTGAGATGCACAACTGACAGCCTGGTTTCAGGCTGTTTACTCTTCAAAAGTTACTTGCAGCGAATACATAAAAACAACTTTCATTAAAATCATACATGAAATGATTATGCTTCTATGTGAGATATTTAACATTTCCCTATGTATCTTTACCTGTTTTTAGTTAGTCCAACAGTCAGCGTTGGTATAGGAAAATTACTTGGCTTCTGAATAACTATGTGCTAGTATTTCCTAAAGCATAACAGCCATCAATGGGCCAAGGTCAATGATGAAAAGATACTGAAAGCAGGAACTAGATCTTATGCAAGGAGGAAAACTGAACTGAGTGTATTAAAGCATCAGTTATTTTTAGGTAATTTTTGTCTTTGTGTTTTTGTAATATGATTTACTCCGTTAATTAAACAACGATTCAATTAAACTTTTCTTGCTGAAGACTATTCAATTCTCCAGCTGGCAGACTTACTTTGGATTAGGCATGAGTAAAGACAGTGAACAGTGAAATGGGGATGCCTGAGAAGCACAGGATGATGACCAATTGGTTTTCATCCTTCTGTACCACAGCAGAAAACAAATTACAGATAATCTTCTCCATGAAACTTCACTCATTCTGTTTATCCACAGCTGAAGAAACAAAGTCAAAGCATCCCACAGTTACAACTGTCCAACAGCAAATCTTATACATAATAATACATATACATCTTATACATACCTCATGAGACATTTAAGAAACTCCTAACATCCCCCCAGTCCTCTTTTCTAGGAAGGAGGAAAGAATCCCTGAGAAATGCATCCTGAATCCATGTAGTTCTGCATGCCTGCATGTTCTGCTGGAAATGGCTCCTCCTCAGGGTCTGTGAGCAAGCCCCAGGTGCTTTGTGTAATTTTCACAGCTGTTTTTGTAGTACCTGAGTAATTTATACTTTTTCCTCTTAATTTGTGGGAAGTCATTTGGTGCCACCTACCAGCATAGCACAAAAAACGATTTTGAGAGCAAGTGGAGGACATATTCAGATACATTTAAGAGTTCCTGTGCAGATGTGTTTGAGGACTTTTCTGGTTGCAAGAGATGTATTCTAATTTTACCCTTGAATTTTTTTTCCCCTAAATTTAATAGCGTAAGAAAGCACCCTTATTACATTACAGCAGGAAGACCACACCCTGCAGATTATGCTTCCTAGAAAAGCATCAAATGATATTATAAACCCTCAGACACTATTCAAATACTTAAGGTCAACATTTTCATAAGCAACATATTATTGAAACACACACAAAACAAACAGCAGGCTGGAAAACTGGTATTTCTTAAAATAATAGTTGAAAAAAAGAGTATTTCATGATGTCATGCTAAGCTAAGATGTATTAAGTGAAGTTACTCATGGATTCAATAGCTGTTCTAAAAGGGCTTTTCACACACTGTACCATAAAGTATCTAGGCTTTTTTTTTTTTTTTAAAGACTATAGAAAAAGAATGAGTTGGTGAAAAAAATACTAAATAGACTCATGCCCCTTTACAGGTGCTACAACCCACAGTAACTCTAAAATACCATTTCATTACTAGACATTTTCAACTGAGAATAATTATGCAATTATAACACAACGGAAAGCACAGCAATGAGAGCAGAGTAGCAAAGTCCCGGGCTGCAGCGAGTAAGGCTTCCTCAAATGCAACAGCTGTGAGCACAGAAACAAAGGAAAAAAGCTGCTTACCTTTAAAAGGCCACAGGTATACAAGGATCTCTGGCAAAATGCCCCTGCCTCCACTGCCAGCCCTTATATGAGCTCTGGGAAGCAGTGGATCCTGGCTCCATCCCTTCTGGTCACTCAGGTGCATTGCATCACATGCACCTGAGCTCCCCTGGGTTGGCCCTGCCTTCCCACCAGGTGCTCAATCACTGGTTCAAGCTGTGACTTAGCATTTCTGCTACAGGAACTGTCTTTTCTAAAGGCTATTATTGGAGATTCTGAAATAAATTTATTCATATAGCTATTGCCACCCTCCAGCAAATATAAAACAGAGCTGTTTCACTGGCTCTAAGTGAACACTACTTGACACAGTACATGAAGGCCTGGCAAAGAAACCTAGCTTTACTCCACCTTTTTACAGAATCATTATTCCAGATTTCCATGAGTTAGAGCTGACTTTTTGAGCCAGGTAACATCTCTGCTGCTTCTTAACAGCTGTGCAAAGCTGAGAATCTGTCTGATAACAGCTGTCAAAAGTAAGAACTAAGCTCTGAAAATCCCAGAATTATGGACATGGTTGGTTGATACAGTGACCCTTGGAATGAAAGCATGACTATTGTGAAAATCACAGTAATAAACAATCTCTGAGTAATCAAGGTGTTGAATAATCAAAGTAGAGTTTATTTCAGAAATATCAAAACTACGCTCAAGAAGGCAAAGTATTAGACACCGTCAGTTACTGCAGAAGCAATAAAATAATCTACAAAGGAATGTCATGCCAAGTGCAATAACAAACATTTACAGCACTGCTTCTGTATAGCATGCATATGTAACCAAAGACAAAATTAAAGCAACCAAAGAATGCTATGTGTTAACATCTGAAAACTTTAAATATAAAGGAAAAATATGAATAAGAAATTTTGGTAATAAGAAAAAATATATGTCCAAACATCTTTATTAAACACTGTACAAAACAAAATATTGCACTTTTAAATCAGACAATAAATATCTACAAAAGTATATTACAAAATGTTTTTGTTTTTGTTTTTGTTTTTTAATTTAAAAAACTGCCTCAACAATCAAGACCCATCGCTGATTAAAAAGGTAATGATCAGGAATATCCTCTCCTTGCAGTCAGCCTCGGACACAATAGTCCACATTAAACATTTTCTATACAGTAGTGCTAATCTAATTTTCAGTGATGCAAACCCATAGTGCAGGAATGCTGCTTCCAAAACTGTTCTGACAGCACACGCACTAATTAAAATGTAGCGTAGTTCAGTAATGTAACAAAAGATCCAAGTCAAGACTCACATTCAGGCTTCCAAGAAGTGCAGTAGTGTGGAAGCTACACAACAAAAAGCTATCTGCTGCCTTCTGCGGGCTTCTCTGTGCTTACTGCCCAAATGAGACAATCTGCAATACAGGAAATATACCCAGAAATAACGCAATCAGAATTCTTCAACTTGAAAAGATTTACTGGGTTAACGGTCATGATAAAAATTCATCTTGAAGGAAAACTGCTCAAAATAGATTTTTTGCACTTCTCTATCTTCATAATTAGTAATTCTTCCTTGGACATTTTTCGCTGTTAATAAAGTATTTACCCAAGACAGAAAATCACAGGTGTTTGGCCATTTGCTGGCCCCCATCTGACTGTGAAAGGGAACAGTGCTCACAAATGTTTAATTCACAGCTCTGACAAGGAAGCCTTGTGTCCAATTGGAAATCAGTAGAAAAGTCTAATCACGCCACAACTTGGATTGTACTTCAGTGACTGAGCAGAAGAATAGAAACAATAGAAAATGACACTTCATTTTTCAAAACAGATCTATTGCTGTTTTGAAAACTGTACTGGCATCTACTTTGTCTACAAAAAAAAAAATTCTTAATTCAAACATGGAGATGTTTAAAACATTAAAAGTTCCATTGCAAAGAGTGGATAATAAAAGTTCCCAGAAAAAGTGCCCTGCCCAGCGTATCAATCTGCAATACTGTTTTTTTCATTAGCCCCGAGTTTCCATTTAACTGTTGTGACTAATGTCTTATTTACAGGTATATAGTTGGAGCAGGATAGATTAATGAACCTCTTTTCTCATCTCTTCACTGCAGCATCACGAATTTTCCATAGAAGAGTTACATTTCTTGACATGACTGACAACATCTTTGTTTGTAGACGTCTATCAAGCACAACCTTAGTTGCTTTGCAAATGTACAGTAGTGAGTTGTATCCTTGCATTCATCTTCTGAAAAATATATTTAAACATTAAAAAACTTTGAAAACAGACAAAAGATAAAAAGTAGAAATCATCATCATCATAACAACCAGTGGATTACTGCTAGCTTTGTAATTATTTTAGCTTACATTTCTGACAACAGCTAAAGTAGGTCACGCATAAGTGGTGTGATCTCACTGCATTCATTTCAGAGAACTACCACACCTTTCAGGAATTAACAGCTTGCTCAGAGACTCGTGAATGAGTCACAGCTGGCAGTCATATAGGGAAGTTTGCATAAAACAACTTCCTACAAATCCTGCTTCTAAAAGTGCTTTTGAGGCTTTAATATCAAACCGGCCTAGTCATGGAGAAAACTAACGCCAGCATTATCAAGTGTTCCTTGGAGAGGTTAGTTTTACCTTTGAGATGTACAATCAAATGCTTACAGAATCACTAGTGTACAACTGTGAAGCGCTCTCTAATGTAAGTGCTGGAAACTATCACTGTGCTCAAATATAAATAAATGTTTACGTACTGCCGCAGGCTGTGGCACTGCAGTGCTGCCAGGTCACTGGTCTCTTCTTCCATCCACAAAACTGATCGGCCACAAGTTTGTTATTCTTTCTGTGTACACAGTACACTCGTCTTGACTGAAATCCGCTCCCACACTGCACACTGCAAGGCCTCCAAGGCCCTGTCTGCCAATAGACATCACATACTTCCGAAGAACAGTTTCTTCTGACAGCAGATCTGTGGGGAAAAACAAATGGCAATTAAACATTTATTTTTGTGCTAAATCGTTGCACGCAGAATTGTACAATTATGGAAGGGACTTCTGGAGACTGTCCAGTCCAAGCCCACTGCTCATCACACAGTAAGCTAGACCAGGTTGCTCATCTCCTGTCTGTTTTCCAGTGTGTCCGAAGGTGGAGACCCTACAACCTCTCTGCACAGCCTCTTCCAGTATTTGAGAATCCTCAGAGTAATTTTTTTTTCCTAAGTTAAACTTCCTGTACTTCAAATCGCGCCCATTCATCATGCCTCACTCATGACAAAAGACAAGCCTCTGTTCATTTAAACCAAAACCTGAAATAGAAAAAATGTTTTAGCTTTTGGAAAATTTTACTGACCCTGAAGCGCTATATATTGGATGCTGCAGGTGCTTTAAGCTCTCTCCTGAATGTAAGTAGTCTTTCTATGCTGACACAGAACCCTCTTAAACGTTTGAAGCTGCCAAAGTGAAATCCCGGCTTTTACTACTAAATGGAAGTTTCAGCATTTTATTCAGTGAAGCCCAAATTTCATTCTATGTGCCTCAAAAATGATTTTAAACGTTCACAACTCAGAAGAACTTCTGTAGTCAAAAATAGGAAGAGCTGGGTTCTATAATCAAGGAACGATGCCATGTATGTACTTGATACTCAGCCATTCTCTGTTCTTCACTGCCCTACCTATGTGAAGGTTTTGCTCCCCCAGACCGCTATCTTAACTGTTAATTTGTCTTTAATTCAGCATTTTTGAGTTTATAGTGTTTTATGGACACTGCCTTCCATCCATGTGCAATAGTATATCCCAAAGTGATCAACATTCTGAGGGGGAGTAAAGTCCGTATTTTTTCTTTTGAAATGAGCTATTTAGAGACAGTAAAGCAAATACACAGAATTCCCACAAAAAATAATAATAATGCTAATAATAAACGCATACCTTGAGGTAAAAACACTTATTCATTCAATTTTTGACCCAAATACATCCTTTAACTACCTTAACTACTACTCCTCTAACACACTTAAAGGCAGAATTAAATCTATCTATCTGGATAAGTATACCTTCTTTAAGCAATAATAAAGCAGTAAATTTACATGGACTACAAAATAAAGCCCAGGAAAACTCTTACAAAACCTTGTCAGCAACAGAACTGAATAAAAATCATATAAGAAGAGAACTAGTTCAGCAGTAGTAATATGACAGATCTCTCCAGTTTGTGCTTTCTTTGGAAATCAAGATTCTCTCACTCTCTTTCTAGCTTTGTCAGCAGCACAGGGGAGGACACTGATCAAATCCATTACTCCCCTTGGGTTCCTGAGTTTTTCCTGTGTACACAAAAGGGATGACTGCGACTGTCCCCTTTCCTTGGGTTTGATTCATGAGAAAAATATTTGAACATTTACACCATATTTACGATACTGTAACTTTAATTTGATCATCCATAGACTTTAACTTGTACTGCTTCAAATTGTATACCTCTTTCTTTCATCACAAGAAGTGCTGGGCACCAAAGATCCATTATGAAGTTGACATATAAAGTGGCGATGCTGTGAAGCTACAGGGCGGCCTATACAGGGACCAGAACACTGAAAAGGGAGGCAAAAAAGGTGGTGGGACAAAAAAGAAACAATCAAGTTAATTACAATAGAATCACCCTTCTAGGCAGTTATCCTATTGCACAACCCAGCCATAACTCTTGATCTGATTCAGATCTGTCTTCAGCCCTCAGTCCATATCCTCAGTTCATGGTTCTCCAAGATACTGTCTTTCCCACCTCTTCAGAAAGATACACAACCTTGCCTTGTTAGTATCTATATCTGGAATGTGGCAGCAGTAACTCTCACTCATTACTTTGCTTATTGAATAGTAAATGCTGCACTGACAATTCTAAAGGTCATATCAAAATGAACAAGTTACTGAATAAATGAAGATGCAGAACATAAGGAAGTAAAGATTTCCATATTAAATAATGGTAACTGCTTTTGAAGCACACATCTGTCTTTGAGGACTTCACAAGTTCAGCTACATGAACTGTGTTTTTATAAGACTAATAAAAACTGGAATTGACAGCAATGGATTAGGTTATAAAACATATTGAAAATACCACTCAGATTTCAGATCGTGTTCTGTTCTCAAATCTGTTTTTGTTGAATAAAAGTAACAGAAGTTCAAGAAACAAAGATCTGCAAGTCACTGTTCTGAAAGGCAATTACAGCTAGTGCCACAAGCCTCCAGCTTGTCAGTCAAGGTATTAGTGTGGTAGCAGCAGCAAGGGAATACAGATGTTCAGACAATGGAAAGATTGCACAGATGTCTTTTATAATACGAGGAGTTCCCATGCAAACTGTGTAACCTACCCGTTCTTTTGTCTGTGTTGTCCCTGATGTACATGAATAACCCGTACAGGGCTTCCTTCCGATAGGGCGATCTTGGTGCACACAAGCATCTGCTAGCACTGTCACCACGCTCCCGTTGGCTTTTACTTGTTGACAAGTCACTTGCCGATAGCGAAAACCACTGCCACAAGCTGCAGAGCACTCAGACCATCGACTAGTTACCCACCTACAAGGATGCAGAGACATTCATAGCAAATATGAAAGTGTTGCAACCTTGCTGGTAGTTTGCAGCGATCTGTTGGCAAATAAAAATCAGGACAGCCTGGCACTGTGATTTTTAGGTGGATATTTAGAGTTTTGATGTGAGAAAAGGCAGAAGCATCTTTTTCAGCCCTTACACATGGTTGCAGAAATTTGCTTAACTGATGAGTTCTAAGATACATTGTAGCTCAACACACACTGACTGAAGTTACACTGCTTGTTACACAGAAGGTTACTGTAGGTAAATCCTATAGTCACTGATGGATTTATTATTTTTGCAGGGAAGTACAGCCTGCTATTCCATGACTTGTAGAATGACTGGTACTGATTTAGTCACTATCAATGTAGCAGTCAAAGTAGGTGTCAGAACTCATCCGAATTTATTACATCAAGATCCTGCTAGGTAATGGCTCAAGCAGAACATTTTATTTATTGATTAGAAGTTGCAAAGATTTATTCTGCCTTGACAGATAGAAACTCTATCAGAGAAGCAGCAAGTGGCAATATAATTTATTCTGCTTGACCTTTTCATAAATCTAAGATGGAAACATGGAATGAGACTTTATTTGTAGCACCACTGTGATAACAGGAAAAAGATTCTATTCTCTTCAGCAAATATTTTATTTTCTTACAGTCAAAGAATTCATATTGATTCAAAGAAGATTAATCTTTTGCAATCTGGACTGCTTATCTACCTTTTAAAGCTCAAGTATTATGCAAATATTTGGGTGCAATGCATGTACAGCAAGTAAGCAATGCACAACTTCGGCAAACATCCAAAATACAAGTTAAATACTTGCTTAAACTCTTACATTTACCTCACTGTACTTGGATGCTATTCTGGAGAAAAGCGGATTAAACACATGGCAGCATCCTCATAACTCTGTCTCATCTGCTCTGAATGGGCGGATTTCAGAGGGAACACTGCTATTGAGCCTCTATGTTTCAAACTATTCGTTCTATTTTAGTATGTTTCCACTGGCAAAACGTTCACTTGCTATGGGCTGGCTGAATTTCAGTCTTGCAATTTAGGATGATCTGTTTTTTTGGCTTCTAGTAACGAATATAAACAAATTTATTCCGATATTTATCTGTTGCTATGTTTTCTGTGTTTAGAAAAGGGTTTAGAACATACTGGCAAGATGCACTCCCACAGAGTCACTTAAGGTCTTAACACCTCTTTCCAAAAATTTTCCAGTGAAGAACAACTCCAAAGTGTGTGCATGACTTCTCAAGGCTCATAGATTTTATACTGCTGACAAGTGAAGGCCAATCCCTTGAAGCAATTGAAGGCATTTGTTTTGAGGATGCACGTAGTGCTTCTTGCTAAAAACCCAGAGCAGCACCTTGCTGAGACGGAACGCTCAGTGCAACTGATTAAATCCACAGGTAACATTTGGGCTTTTGGAATCAGATACTATGGTGGTATACTTGCCTGTGATATAAATACTTTCTGCCCCAAGATCTCTAAGTACACCGGTTGATTTAGCCAGAAAAATGGCAGAGAAGCACATGCAAGGAGTGTGACACTGTGGTGGGGGGCACTGGAGATAAATGAGGCATTCCAGGTAATCATACTACTCAGAGCTTCTTTGCTAGCACGAAAGAACAGGAGGTGAACAGACTCCACTCATGAGCATCTTGGCTGCTGTAAACATAATGATTTTTCTTCCAGGGCACTGGCACAGATTCCACACAATGAGCACACCTCAGAGGCGTCCCGTGGCTTTCACTATGGTGGTGTGGTAGCAGCAAGACTTGCTGTACACGGTCTAATTTATTCAGTTGAATCAAGAGCTCCCCGACCGGCCCGTGATCCGTTTTCACACCTCTCGTGCGTTAGGGGTCACGATGAAATAAAACCCACATTTCAGACTCAGCATGCAAACACAGAAGCAACTTCATGAGATTGTGAGCTTATCTTAATACAGATAGAGCATGTGGAAATATAGTAGGCAGGAATTTACCTGGCAGGGCAGTCATCTCTGCTGCATGATTGGTAAATAACTGCTGGCTTTTGCAGATCTTGGCATAATGATTCATTTACTTTCTGCTTCTCTGAATTCATGCACTGTAGTTTTCTGGAGCGGGTTCCTGAATTGCCACAGTTAGCAGAACAAGTGCTCCACTCAGCATATTCCCATTTATAATCTAATTATCAGAGAAGAAACACAATCAAAAGTAGTGTGTGAGGGAAGCATTAAACATTATAACTGTGTTACATCTTAATCAACATGGAAACATATTCTGTCAGTGAGACAGACATCACAGTCCACGTGGAAAAGTGAATATTTCAGCTTTGTGGAAAGGAACCATAAGGCAGAGTAAAATGTAGTCCTACTCTGCTTCCCCTCAAGTTCAGCCTTTATATATGGGCATGAAGTTCACTAGAAGGCAAATGGGATCAGCATATGTGCACTTGAAGGGCAGAGTTTGGCTCACAGTAGGAATTGATGAACTTCTTTTAAAAGTTTCATAACATTTTTATACAATGAGCATTAAAAAGAGGAAACTGTAAATCAGGCTCTCTAGGTTTCCTGCTGTTCTACGGTAAGTTTATTCTGAAGAAAACTCACCTTACTCCAGACGCTTTGCAAAATTTTAAGATTTAAGAAAATCCTGTACTAAACTATAAAAAATTACTTAATGCATAATTAATTTGCCTCTGAGGCCTCTGGCAACATGAAAAAGAAATTTGTTTTAAAGACCATTTTACATTGAAAATCGATCACCTCTAACAATTACTACCTTTATATTTAGTCACAATTCCGCACTTACCCCTTCCCCCACAATTTTTTTTGACACTTGGTAAAAGATGAAGTACTATGCAATGCTGACAGATTTTTATGTGATCACAGGAGTCAGATTTTTCTGTAATAACCAAGAATAATTGATAGCTACCAGCTGTGTCCACAGGCTCACTCTTCCAGCACATAATGAATTCTTTAACTTATTGTTTTTCAATATTTCCTTATTACTTCTGGGTTTCTTAAAATAATACAAAAGGGCCTTTTTCAAAGTAGAAACAGTTAAATTTACTGACTGCAACTATGATGGAGAGACTGTATTGTTTGTTTAACTAGGAAGATACTACTCAGAAGTACCCTCAACATGCCTACTGTGCAAAAACCACCAGAGGAGATTCTGCAGTCTTCAAAATGCACGGTTATTCCAGCGATGAAACGTTTACAGAAGCAACAATCAGAGCTAAAGCTCATGAAAGGGAAATGGAATCCTCCCAAAATACTGACCAGCCTCACTGGAAAGGGTACTGGGCGACCAAAAGGCAGTTCAGCTGCATGGGTACAGATGGACAGTTTAATAACCAGTTAGTCCTGCCCAGAAATTCTAATTTTAATGAGATCTATATTACTGTCAAGGTCGGAACATATTGTTTGATAAATTCTATCAGGATATTTTATGATTTGTTTCATTCATGTTTAGATACAACCTTGATTTCAGACTTATCACCAAAAATAAACATTTTGATCGTAGATATACTTCAGTAAAATTAGTTTGAAATGGTGACTCCAGCTCTGCCACACCACTCACACAGAGCCAGCCTCACTCACAGAAGTAATCCACTGGCAGTCCCCGAGAATGCGCTTGTACAGAGGAGATTTACAAGATCTGATTTTAAACCTTGTTTCATTCCTTTGTTCACAGACAGTAAGCCAAAATATGTAGATGATAGATAAATAATACACGAGAACCTTCAATTTCAACAGAGACTTCTTTTTAAATCTGATTTGCATCCCCTCCCTACAGGGGACATTTGTTGTTTCCTTTTTTATTAACCTGTCAAATGGAATTTGGTGTTTTGCTGCCAGAATCTTAGGATCTAAGTTCTTAATGCTAAATTTTCTAGTCTATCAATTATGATGCTATTAATTTCAAAAGCACTTTAAATATTCACAAACTTCTTACAAAGTTTGCAGATGCAGCCTATTGTCCTGCTGGTGGGATTGGAAGATCCTTTGCTCATTCATCTGCAATTCTCAGTTCCACATTTTAAAATTTACTAATGAAAGTGGAATTGTGTGGAAGCGCATTGCATTGGAGGACATTATAAAATGTTCTTGAAAACATAAAACTCAAATTAATGAGTATGCAGGGTGCCCCAGTACACTGGTATGTTTAAGGGTGACTACAATACGATGGCAACTATATTGTAATGATGCTGAAATATGACAATTACAATTAAAATTATTCTTACTGTCTTAAGTTGGCCTCAAAGTCAGTTTTATTTCAGATTGGTAGGCTATCATGGTAGCAATTTACATGATTTGCTGAAGTTGAGAAAACCTACCGGATTTAAAGCAGCAAGACACCAAATTAGGCAACATCCTCTTAGATTTGCAGCTGCACAGGTAAGAAATGAGAAAATCCACATCCTTCTGCACACATTAATACCCAAATTCAACGCTGAGTATGGACGTTGTCTATTGGCTTAGATCGGATTGTGTATATAGGTGAAGTTAAATAGGAATTAGCATGTTACTTTCTCTATATAAAAGCAGGTTAGGGCTCAGGGAATTCCTTAAAGAGTGTAAGAAAGTAGTATTTTAAAAAATAAGAATTTGTCATATAATTTTCAACAAACCTTCCTTCTTGACATTTACCCAAACTGACACTGGTTTTGCACTAGCTGAAGTCCAACACTGGAACTGTCCAGCAAATTGACCCGAGTTGGTGTTCACCTCCAGGATACGACCCCCAGCCAGGATTCGGTATTCCAGGGTTTTGACTTCCTCAATTGGACTACCTCTGAAAAGCCAGTGAACAGCGTTTCTGGAGCTCGGAAGCACTGGGCAACCTAAAAATTGATAGCATTTTAGCATTTTTTTTTCTAAACACAGCAGCTGCATTGAAAAGTTTGGGAATAGTTATGCATGACAGTGATATTCTATATAGAAGACCTCAGTTGTCTAAATAAAAACAAGAAAATGCATAAATTAACTGAAGTCCAAGCTGTAGCCCCAAATCCTGACCATCCTCTGAGGGTTTTCAGCTGGCATACACCTATCACAGCTCTTTATATTTTCCCTTTAAGATCTTACAAATTCCATTTATATATAACTGAAGAGGAGTAGGGGAGAGCGATTATTTCAAAGGAATTAGGATTTTACTCCAGACTCTACTTTATGCAAACTACCAAACCTGGACTCTCAGGAACCATCCTCACTTTCTTCATGGTCCCCCCCTGTTTTAATGAACAAATCTAATCACTCAAATGGGAAAGCGTAAGAGACAATATACCTATTCTTAACGGATCTCCAGGTACCACAGTAACATTTGTACCAATTCCAGATGCCATCAGGACACGCTTTTTTCTGCTTCCCTTTGATACTGAAGTATTATTCTCTGTAGATCTTTGTTCTGTAAAACAATTCACAAAATCTCTTCTTCGGAAGAATTTCATCAGCACGCTAAAAAAAACCACCTTTCTATGAAAGCATCCCAAACAGTCGTTACGAAGCACAAGCACAAATGTACTTTGAATTCTTTACGATCAACCTACTGATTGAAATGTTCATCCAGCAAATATTTATCCAATGTGAAAACAGGGAGAAGCACAAGTTGTTTACGGTGTTCCTGCCTGTTTCTAACTTAATCAAATTTGTTGAATTGTATGTATTTATTTATTAGCAACAACAAGCTATAATATAATAAGCTATAAGCTGTAACATTAGACAAAGAACAAAATTTACAGGATGTATAGTCTATTTACTGTTTCATAAGACAATGATATTTATGTTTTAATTGCCATTCACACAAAGAAATGTTAAGAAAAATATTTTTTTTCAATGGAGTTAGGCCAATTCCTCTCTTTTTTTTTTTTCCTGATGGAATCATGGCAAAATGCTAAAATTAAGAAAAAAAGAAAAACATATTTTAAAATCTCATTATGCATAGCGCATAACATAGACAGAGTCATATACCTGTCACTACAGCAACTCATCCTTTTCATCATATGCTAGATGAACTGCCAAGAATATGGGCTATCTGTCAGTAACACACAATTCTTCTCACGTGGTCCAAATTTCCATCCTAATGAGTGTGCTTAATATCCATGATTCTCCTTCCAAAACATTTTAAATCATTTTTTTAAGTTCCAACTTCCTTGGGTTGTTTTCCATTGACTGGATTTAATTATTCAAGATTTTTCCTCAATGTGCAAGGCCTTTATCAAGCCTACTGCTTGTCCTTGCATGAGATCTGCTCCAAAAGTAATGCCTCCCATTTTATAATGTTGGCCCATGAGGGCAGAGGTGGATGTTGGTTGTATGGCAGTAGAGATTGAACCTTCCCACCAATATTCCATTACATTTTGTTGTGTGGCAGATGCTACTGCAGAGGAGCAGTCTGACAAAATGAAGACTGCCATGGATGTGTGTCTGAAAAAGTGGCACCCACTGACATTCACTGACACTTGCTGAACTTTTATGGAGACCAATCAGTGGATGTGGGTGCAGTGAGGTGGTGGGTGGTGCATTTCAGCAGTGGCGACAATGGGGCACTCCATTGGTGCACAGTTTTACGAGCACGGCATGCAGGCTCTGGTTCATCACTGGTGAAAATGCATAGTTAATGGCGATGACTATGCTGAAAAGAGTGTTTTGTAGCTGAGAATTTGCTTTATCAAACACTGTTATTGTACTCTTTGTGTATGTTGTAATTTCCATGGAAATAAACTACTTTTGGAGTGACCTACCTAAATGCTGAAACAAGTCTCCACAGAACTACACTGAGATCAGCCCTATACTGGCACTGACCAGCAAACAGCTACTTCCCTTGTCAGCTCTTAGCCACTTCTACTAGAAAAGGCTGCACAAATTTTGCTCTACTGTTCAACTTCCCCAAATCAAGCAGTAATTGCTGTAGGAAAAGTCAGAAAGTCTGACTTGAAGTTGCTTTAGAAAACAGTCAGTGTGATCTGCAAATCTTGACAGCAAAAAGTCCTCTCATTTCACCACAGCTTTGTATAGTCAAAAAAAGAAAAAAAATTGCAGAATTTGGCATTCTTCTGTCTAATCAAGATTTATTTAAACTAATGTCATGTGACCACCATTAGAAACGAAGTTCAGACTCTTGTGAGTGAGCTTCCCAGTCACATCATTATATTAATATTAATCTTTGGAACACGTGAAGTTTTGACCTAATCCAGGAAAACTGAAACCAAGAAGGCAGCTTCGGTCTACGCTCACCTTCACGTAGAGACTCCTATTATGTCTTTGGTACGTCTTCCTTGGCCAACAGATCCAAACATACTTAATCTGCCTTACACTTGTGGTTAAGAAAGCTTTGTGGCAGGATTGGCCACGTATGACTGTGCTGTACTTTGTACAGAAAAATGGTAAGAAAGTTAATCTCCAGAGCTGAATAATCCATTTATTGGAATTATTTGCAAGGCATGATTGTATTACAGAGTATTGAATTATTTATCTGCTTACAATAAAGTCATTTAAATGGAGTTTTTCTTTACATTTTCTATTTTGAGTTAGCAGTTCATATTGAGATTTTTTTGTTCTCACTATTCCTGTGTTTTATTGGCCTTTATGATTAAAAAGGAAACAACATCACCACTTTGCTTTCATTTCGCTACATTTCTCTGTAGTTTCCTGCAGCCTACCTTGTTTCCCTATATGAAAACACTGGGTACAATGCAATATACATTGGATTTAGTTGTCTAACGCGTCTCCTGGCTTAAAGGCTGATACTTATTGCCTGGAAGCAAGAAGATGGAACAACTTTTGAAGAAGTCACATGTTAAACTGGATCCAGATCTACTATTACAGAAAATGTGAAACAGAGAACAGATCCGAGGGAGTCAGATCCAGTCAAACATTCCAAGTTCATTAAATCACCCATACCACCCCAAACTAGTTTATCAGTAAAAAATCATATGAAGAGTTATCAGTAAGGAATCTTATTTAGCACCTACCACGTAAGTGGAGAACAGATGCAGCCTCAGCTTTTCCAAGAGCATTAGTAGCTCTGCAAGTATACGTTCCTGCATCTTCATAGGAAACATTGCTCAGAAATAAAGAGCCATTCGAAAGCAAGAAAGAACCAATTTGTAGGATGCCTTTCTTTGTAAACCACGTCACATTTGGTTGGGGAACACCTTTAAAATGCAGATAATTAAAACATTTAGGATGAAATAAAATATATGATCTATAATGCACAAGAATCATTAGTTCCTTCATCATTTCACAGATAATGTAACGGCAGTGCAGCAAAACTAGTATTTTTTCCATTTGCAAAAAAAAAACAACAAACATTTTAGTTTGAGCCCTATTAATAGTTCAGCATCCCACTGAGAATAAAGGTTAAGCACTGTAAGGCAATCTCCCAGAACAGCTTTAAAAGCTGCTACCAGTCCTACAAAAGCAATGTGCTCATGTATCTCTTTACTAAAAGATGTGAGACTGCTAACCTCAGTCAGAACCAATTAACGTAACTATCTGCATCCCAGAATGCGTGAAGAAAGGAATTAATATGATGAAATGAAGCAGAAATAGAAATTGAGATAAAATGTTTCTCTTGAAGGAAAGGTTTTATATTTATCAATTAAAGTAGAAACTATTAGACCAATTTCTGCCCCCAAAAATCATGTAGCAGATGTCATAAATGCAGCTTGTAACAATGGAGTGTGAAGGAAATGGAACAGAAGAAGCTATTAAGAACTAAACTAGCAGCTCAGTTGTTAAGCTATCTCATTTACTATGTTATAGAAAGACAAAGATCTATCATCCTCCCTTCTGTTAAGCTTGAGTGCTGAGATATTCTGTATTCAAAGAAAACTCGTCATTCTAAATTTTAATCAATGGATGGACTTTGGATATTTATTTTTAATTAGGTGGTTTTTCCAGTTGCACCACATTACCTCAGTGGAAGGACTTCTACCATTGTTTGCTTTTCCACAAACATTTACCTTTAAATGATATCTTGAGAGCTGGCAAACCAGACACTTCATTGTTTGCGCTGCAGTAGAGCTGCCCCAGCAGAAGTGCTCTCTCAAAGCTCCAAAACCCCGGACAACTCAGTGGGTACGTCTGACACGGGGCACGATGAGCAGCCTCGGCACTGTGCAGATGCTCAAGGCGTAAAGCAGTCAGAGCAGTCAAACCATCCTTTACCTGAGCTCTGTTTTCTTGTATAAATATATTGATCAGTGCTCCCTGAAGGCTACCAGATTGGGTCTTGCTATAGAAGCTGATCTGAATGTGGGACATGTGGAAGTCTCAGCCATACTGAATGCTAATTCAGTCTCCTTTCTTCACAGATCATTGTGCAGTATTACTTTACAGATGATGTCTTCATGATGTGGAATAGCCTTTAGGAACAACTTCAACATTTCGATCACTGGCTTAGCACTTCCAATGCACACCTCAAGTTTTTCCTTTACTGTAATAGGAACCAGACATATTTTTTGGATCCTGCTATTCAGTGAAGGAAAAAGTTCCCCATACCATTTTGTCTAGAAAGACAGCAGACAGCAACACTCTCCTGCACAATCACAGTTTTAAATTCTAGGCTATTTAGCAACTGTTCAGTGCTTTCAAACTCACGAGATTGTGATTTACTGAATACAATCGTGTAAAACAAGATACAGATCTGTAGAGTGCACAGGGGTCCAAAAAAACCAGGCTGTTTTTCAAGTTTCCAGAAGAAGCTTTATGCCACATCAAAAAATCCTTTCAGAATTAGGAAGAATTCTTGTTCTAAGGGTCTTTTTTCCATTATATTCCAGATTTCTGGCTAAAATGTATCATTCTCAGACACATTTTCCTTTACAGTGTATTTTCCATGGCCATTCCGGCATACGTACTCTCCGTACGGATGGGCTGAGGAGGTGCTGTAAGGATGCTGAGCTGAAGCCCACAGGTTTGCAGCCAGACTACCCTCACTGGCACCAAAATCCTGCAGGCTCATCAGAGCCAAAAATAACCAGAAGCAGCACGGCTGGGAGAGGACCAAAGTCGAAAGATTTAAAGTTGAATCCCATAAAACACAAAAACATGAAAACGTTTGCAAAGGGTCAAATTTAGGCTTTTAACCTGGGCCTCTCTCAAAATTCAGCCCCAAACATCATCCCATGATAATCTTCTCTTTGCTCACATTCAGAAACACACCCCAATCCTGGGATTTAACTTAAGTAAAGTATTTCTTTCTTCAAAACTTGGTTTGTATCCTAGAGTTTATGCCGGAAAAATTGCTATGTCTCTACTGCTTTGCCTCTCTCTCATACAAAGAGATGTTGAGTCTTAAAACCTGGACTGGAGTTCAGTTTGCAGAAGAAATCTGCAGAACAGCTCTGCCTCTCATTTTAAATTCAAAATTGGGTAGCTGTCACACACCCTTACGTCAATTTAAGCTACTAGCAAGTGATTCCTCTTCTTTTCTCAGAGAAGCTGTATATATTTCTCTTCAGGGGAAACAAGAAAGCAGTACCACACACACACACAATTAAATCAGACCATCCCTCGAGTGAATAATGTGAATACACAAGTATAGATTTTAAGTCTAAGAAACAGAAGGGAGGAGAGAAATCTGCACGGCAGTCCAACAGTCAGTCCAACTGAAATGCACAGTTAATCCACCCAAGTAATCTTAGATATGCTGCCACTTACAGGAAAAGTGGCAGAAAAGTGCATTTAGAATGATAGTCAAATATATCATGGAAAAGCAATACTATTAAGCATTACGTGTCATTAACACACATTGTCATTATAAAGCAGAGCTAATGTTATCTAGATACCTTCAGAGTGCATTAATGTATCTGAGTTTGTGCTGAGAATAGTGGTGAGGATTATCAGAACACCTTCATACTGCATTTTATCCCAAACTGCCGAGAAGTAAGATTTAATCTCAGTTAACAATTCTATGTGAATTGTGTGCAGCCTCTCTCTGAGCTGGCCTCTTCACAGTCAGTTCTAAGGATTCTTCAAGTTTTTCCGTTCCATTTTCCCATTCCTTCCCTTTCAGAGAGTTCAGGGACCTGTTACAGGCAGGTTGTACTTAACCTGCTGGAGTACAGCACACAGAGAGGAGGGAAGCACGGCTCTGCACACTCTACAGGCAGGACATAGCTGTCTGTTAGAAAGCAAGGGCCTCTACCCCTGCCTTTCAGGGCAACCCAGAGCTGGAGAGCACAAATGCTATATAAGGTTTTCAGAGTCGTGCATCCAGAGAGACGGAGTGCGGGATCTGACCAGAAAAAAAAGTTTTATTGTGTGGTGGCATCACATCTGCTGATAGACACCCTATAAACAGATTAAAGAAATAAAACAGACAGAAGAAAAATGTAAAGCCATCCCTTCAATTTCATTTTCTGTGCATTCACGGGTAAAGCAGCATGTGCATTTCAAGTTCTTCTGGACAGCTTCGGTTTATCTGTGTGTTTATGCTGCCAGTGAAAAATCCTTTTCTGCCACAACTCTCATGAAAAACACTGAGTTTTGTGTGTACTATCTCTTCTGGAATTCCTATCAGGAGAAACCTTTACTGTTGGAGGATTCTAAAAAAAACAACACTATTTTTAGGAATACATTTACCTTTCTCTGTTTAAAAGTGTTTTGCAGAAATCCTTTTCACAATACAGCAAGCAGTGCAATCCCAACGTGCAGTCACCATGTACACATTTCTGTTGAAAAGCTTCCACCGTGCAGATTTTTGATGCCCTTCCTTTAGCTATTTGACCACATATTTACTGCTCCTGAGATAAGATTCTGCTTTTCTCCTGGCATGTGGCAGTGCACACTGAGTGGTCTCATTCATCAGCTCTTGTGAGAAAGCAGGCCAAGTATACAAAGCTCACATTTCTTTTGTGACAAGACTCCTCAATACCGCGACAAGCACTAATTTTCCTATTAGGAAATTGCATGATACAGTTCAAGCATACCATAAAAAAAGGTTTGTTTTTTTTTTAACAGCCGAAATAGTTAATGCCTTTCTAGACAGGTCAGAAGACACAAAACCATTCTGGGAATCATTTCTTAGACCTTCTCTTCAGGACAAAAAGTAAATCTTCCAGTCTGTAACCCTGGAAGGAAGTCATTCCCTATCTAAAATACTGCTTTCAAGCAGAAGAATTCCTAGTTTGATCACCAGCCAGTACAAAGACAAGAGGTAAGAGATGGCTTGTAGCCACTTTTGTTTCCTTCATACCCCACCTCCACTCAGATGCAGCTGACAATGAGCCCGAAGGTATCGACTCACCCAAACTGCCAAGGATTCAGAATCCCTGAGTACAATTTAGATCCCAGTGAGATCTGGGGGAGAGATGCTTCGCTGACTTCAGCCAGCAGCAAAATCGAACAATCATATGATACGGTTCCAAGTCAGGAAAGCACTTAAGCGCAGGATTAAATCCATCCCTAATAGGGAATGCAATTAAACACATGCTTGAAATAAGGCATGGCTACAATTGTCCTCTATGAAAAAAAGATGCATTCCTGAACAGAGACCTCCTTAGACATAGAAAAACCTTAAAAATCAGAATCTTGATCTTGCAAAGGATCCAAATCCTCTGATGTTAAAAATTTCTACTATAGACCTAAGTGGCTATAAAACTTTAAAATTAGTCTAATCTATTTTTCTGACCTCAAGCACAGGTTATTTTCCACTAGTATTGGAGCAGCTCTAAAATACTCAATGTTCCATGAAAAAAAGTCATTTTCCACCATCAGTGGCCCTGGGACAGCAAATGTTATGGAAAAAAACTCTAGCTCCGGATGGAACTGTGAAACACGTGTTTAAAAAAGGAAAAAAAAATAGGAATCCGCACTATAGGGTGCCCTTAAAATATTCAGTGTTCAAAAACAAATTTCCTCCAACCTTGAAAGCCCTATGAAATATTACACACCATAAAAATCTTGGCCTACTAACTAGTCGCTCTAAAACACTGGATTTGTCTTCAGATATTTTTCCCCCAGCAATGTAGAATCTCATAAAGTATTCTGTATTTCCCATTCAGGAGCAAGGCAGAACTGTGGAACTGTGCTGGCGCAAATCACTCTTTGCTGCACTTCTCTAAAAGTTTAGAGGATAACTGCACTTCTCTAAATTTAGAGGATAACTTCATGTGTCATCTTTCAGAGGAAATGATTCTGGGTCAGTAATATACACACTGAATGTCATCTGATTCTGCACCCACTAACACCTACGTTGGATTTATCATAACTTACCGTTCAACTTCGATTGATAAATCTTCTTATTTTTTTTAGCAGAAACTGCAAAGTGCAATTTTCATCTCAGTTACGGTTGAGCAATCAGTTTCTCATGGACCCTAACAAACCTAAGGCATACAGCTACTGAAATAACCTGCATGGATCTTGCCAACTTCATGGGGAATAATGGATGGACTGAGAGCCAAAGCGAGACACTTTGGCACTTGGTATGATCCTCCCACCTGTCTTCTGATACTGTCCTGCTCCTTTGCAATCTGTCAAAGCTATTACCTCTACCTCTCCCTACCAGCCATGCAACAGACCCTCCTCCTAGGTGGCAGCAGCTTCTGGCAGGGTTTAGATACACTTACCTACAGCTGGTGACCTCCTTGGAGGGGTTCCTGAAGCAAGACCCCTCCTCATTCCTCATCCCACCCTTGCTGCAGCTCTGTCAAGTGCTGTTTAGTTCTCTGGCTGTCAGCTCAAAGAGAACTTGATCTGTTTTCCAGCTGTAGAAGTTTAATGCTAAGATTTTTCAAAACCAGACATTTAAAATAAGGCAACTAAATAAGAAGGTCTGAGTCAAGTGTGAACTCAGAAATCACTGCTAGGCTAAATTATCTCGTCAATCACCAGCAAAACCTTCGTTGGGGCACATTAGGGCAGTTCTACAGGTCAGCACTACTATCAGAGGCATTTTTGCCCAACTGGTTAGTAATTCCACTTTCACTTTCCTGGGTAGCCATGACAATAAAGCCAACAACCCTGTCAGTTACACTAATAAACCAGACATGCTCAGGGATTTGGACAATATCATTTTATCAGAATTAAAGAAGTACATAGGAATGGTCACTTTTAATCAGACCTGAAGTCCACCTAAGACACTTTGTGTGTCCAATGACGGGCAGCTGAGCAAAGAAAACTAAAATGATGACATTTATTGAATGACACTTGCTCAATAGATATTCCCGTCTTCATCGACCAGAAGTAGCATTTAAGCCACCATACATGTTTCTTTTAATATTTCTCTTTTCTCCACATTTTCTGGCACCACTGGGATGAAATTAGCAAAACTGCAAATGGGACTTACCACAGCTTTAAAAAATTGCCAATTCATATTTTCTGATTTGTCTATTTCTCTGCCATTAGTTTTGATTTGCCATTATCGTCACTGCCCAGGAGCGTGCCAATGTCCACAGGGAACAAACCATCAGAACTGCACAAACCTTCCTCCGAGTGGCACTCATTCAGATACAATTCCTCCCAATGTGTACATACCCATATTTAAGATTATTTGTTCTATACATACATTTATTCTGAAAATAATTCCAAACATTCTCAGACCTCATTTAGCAATTAAACATTATCAGTGTGATCTTTGTGTAACTCTTCATGGAGAGCTTTAGATCTGATAAGCCTTCATAAATCTTGATCCTTTGCAACTTTTGCCAACTAACTGTTTCCATTCTTTTTCAGAACTTTTATGAAAATGCGTCTTGGGGCACATTGTTGGTGATCTCTCCTCACTATAAAAAGTGGCCACTTGTTCCTTTCTGGTACCAATGACTGCAAAACAAGGTACTAACCAGTGAGATAACCTCTCCTTTTATACTATTAAGCCTTTTTCATAAAACTTTGCCAGGGAAATTCTTGATAGCTTTTTACTACCAAAGAAGTGCCAGGGGAATACCCCCATGCTTGTTCAGCACTCCAAGCGAGTTTTGAAATCTTACCTTTCTCTAACAAAATCCACCTTAATTCTTCCTGAATTGAAAATCTGAAGTAAGAGCCTACCCAAAATGGAAAAGTTGCGAGGGACAGGGAGAAACACATCAAAACAAGCAATGCTGCAAACCATGCCAATTCATGTATTTTTCCTCACAAACTGCAAGGTTTCTATCTACATTAGCAAGTAGCGGAGGGCATCAGGGATGCGTGTTCACGTTACTTTGGAATACTTGGTGAATCCCTCCTGGCCCCCAGGACTTAAGGTCCACGTGTATTTGAGAGTAGAGTCTGCAGGCACATCTTTCAATTCAGTTTGATCCAAAAGGATTTAGTTTTCAGGCTCCCAGACTGTTCCAAGACACATAGCAAAGCATAACTAAGTGGGAAGGACTGAAAGATTTACTACAAAGCTTATGCCAAACTAAAACTCAAACATGGGTGTACTCATATTAAAAAGAAGTACAAGATCACCAGATTTCCCCATCATTATACAAATTATTGATAGGGTCATACTTTCCTCATTAAATAAAGTGATTCTTTCTCCTTTAAATCTTTGAAATTGGTTAATTGCTTTTAGAAGAACACCCAATCACATGAAGAAAAGAAAGATACCATGTGCAATCTAACAAACTGCTGTTCTTTGCTGAGATGTCTTCTGAGGAGTTAAACATAGAAGACAAAAAACTGCATCAACGTTACATTTGGAATACAGTGGGTAAATGAAGGAACAGATGGAAAATTGAATTCTTGGTTTATCTGGATCAGTTTCAAGTTCCAACAGTGACAGCTAGTAGCTAGTCCATCTTTATGAAATGTATGTGAATAAAGATGACTTTGATTCAACAGGCTTTGTGTATTTCTCACCCGTTTTAAAATCAATACGTTATTCTTTGCGAGTCAGAGTATACTCACAGGTATGCAGCATTTGGATCAACACAGAGTTTCTACACCTAAAAGCCTCTGTCTCAAGATATTTCAGAGATGCTATATATTGCATACAGTTTAAACCACCACGTCAGTATACATCCATTCTGTTCTTTCACCAGAAGGTGGCATACAATGCACATTTTATATATGTATTTTATATATACATATATATGTATGTATGTATGTATTTATTACTTTTTTTTCCTCTGCTCTTTTACTTCAACTTAAAACTTTCAGGGTTTTGCAATAAATGGATTCTGACAGTTTTAGTTTATTTTAGTAATAATCACAAGAAGATATTTTCTGAAAGTACAATAAATGTTATCCAAGAGCAATTCAGAGCAATCAGTATTGATATTTATAACATGTGTGTTGACTGAAAAGCACTTGGCTGTAAGAGTGGAATATGAATCTGTCCAGAATATTATGAGTATCTTCTAGCAAATGTACGTGTGGGAGCTATAAAAGTGAGTTTATTATAATTAGTGGAAAAAAGTCTTATTATACATTTAAAAGATAAAAGAATCTGATCCTACCAGCTTCAGCTATTTAGCTAAATTTTCTTGCCTTTTCCATTTTTTTTTAAGATACACTGATCTTTGGCATTTCTCAATGTTAATCTGAATGCCGTTTTAGAGTGTGCAAGAAAGACCCTCAAAGGGACAGAAAGAACCAAATCAGTAACATTAAAAGGAAAAAAAAAAAAAAGACACTCAGTTGGCTAACACCGTATGTAATATTAAACTTCACATCCTTTCCATTAAAAACATCAAACAAGAGCTGTCCTGTGTAGCATGGCCTAACGAATCCTGAGCCCCCGAAGTGGAACATACTTGGATCTCTTCTGGCCTTGAATAATTAAAGGGTATGTTGAACAGCTGTTAGCCAGCCAGTAGAGGAAGCAGAAAGTGAACCTTTCCCTGCAACTTCAGCTCCTCCCTACCTTTCACAGCTCTTTGTCACATAGTTGGGTAGGCCTACTTTCAGCTGGAATTCCACTCTACAGCATGATGTTCTCTCCCAATTGAACAACTAACTTACCTCTATGCATATATACATCACTTTCATACCTTTCGGAAAGAAAAACTCAAATAGACCTTTTACAACTAGACACAAAATGTAGAACTCAGCACATGGATTTATTCACAGAGAAAATCATGGTTTGAACAACTGAAAAGGATTATAAGTTATTTAGCCTACTGAAAACAAACAAACAAAAAACAACCCAAAAAACCTTAGAAGATATTGCAGCCAAGAAATATAAAGGTAATTTAAAAATTCTGCTAGTGGCATGGCACTAATGTTCTTCACTCACACAAGGTACCTGATTCATAAGATAGTTTTTCTTTTGCTCAGCTGTGTTGTGGGCTAAAAAGAGTCCAACAGTTCTGATGAATCCACTTGATGCCACTGAGAAGTCTGCATGGGTGAATCTGTGCTGATGGATATGAGCAAGTGTGGAGCAGAACATGAAGTCAAATGTGAAGACACACATGGCTATTTAGAAATATTTTGCTAATGATAGACAAATAAGTTGTTACCACAAAGATAACATATCCTTCTTTCTGAGTGCTCAGGAGAATGGGTAGTGAGGAAAAGGCACCCCAGAGCTTGGGTCAAGGTCTCCCTGATGCTCAAAGGGCTCTCTCTTGTAATCATTTTTTTGTTACAGTCCATTCTTAGAGATCCCCAGCTGACAGACAGTCACATTTGACCACTGTCATTTTTACGTTAGATATTCATTATGAAGATGTATTGCGGGCTGTTACTTCAAGGAGGAGACATCTACTGTAAATAAAATGTAAAATATGTCCATACCAGAGTGCATGGACATATTAGTGTGTCTCTTCTGATTAAAATGCTTGCTTTCTGGTAATTCACATGATATTTAATTGGCACTTACATCAAAGTTCTCATTTTACTACACTGCAAATGGATATATTTTTGGGTCCCACCCTACTAGACAAACATTAGCAGAGAGTGTTACTAAGTTCAATCTACTAAAGTCAGTAGTATATTACTTTTCATTAAGAAAAGGAGATCAGAAATAACTCTTCTTAGATCATTTCATAAGTTTTTCTGCCACTAGGCTAAGTGAAATTTTAAGACAGGCCAGTTTTGTTTAATTCACAAGCAATAGTACTTACTTCCTTGGCAATGACAGGAAATAAAGCAATTAGATAAATCATTTTTAAGTCAACACTAGTGTCTTACCATAACTAAAATTTGGCTCAGTAATGTACACAATAATAAAACATTTGGAAATCTACAGTCCCATGTGAAAATATTAATTCATATTTAAATTGCTAACTGCTTACCCATCCTAACAATATTAATATTAGCTGTGTGACTCTACCTCTCTGCTGAATTTGAGATGTAGGTCAGTTATACATAGAGTTGCCAAACTGTAGCTGGAAAATATTACTTCATCAAAAATTAGCCTCGGTACAACAGTGAACGGCAGAGTCACATGTCCTTATATACATTAGCCTGGCGCCACTATAGTATGCAGAACTATTTGCATATATATTTCTATCAGTATTTTGGTACAGTATCAACACTTCCTGATACACACAGCAACAACTGTGAAAGACACACTGACTTCCCTGAAGTCTATTTGCATTCAGTTGTAATGTTCATTGTTATCAGCACTTTCATGTATGTTCAATAAGGCACAAAAGGCAGACTTTCACTTATTAAATATTTGTCAGAATATTGCCACTGTGAGTTACATCTTACAAATTAAACTTAAAAGATAGCAGTGATGGGACTTAAAAGAAAATATCTACCTTTCCTGTACAAAAGACTAAAAAACAAAGTAAAACAGTGAACTGCTTAATGCACGTAGCTCCCGAGTAACATTAATGCCACTCGACAGATGTTGTGCTAGACAATATACTCTCATGGCTCGGCACTTTTCTTTGTTTTCGTACTGCAGCTGCAGACTGATGGTTCTAAAAGGTAAGTTTACTTCACTGTCAGGTTTAAAGATCTATTAAACTATGGCTGGAGATTTCATTTTCAGTTTTAACAATGGTCTAGACACATGTGCATCTCAAGTAGGGATAAGGAAAAGTCTCTGATGAGCAAGTCAGCTGGCTATGCTTGCTAATGCAGCAATATAGTTGTTCACTTTGGTGGGCTTTAAGCTCTGTAGTGGAACTTCAGACATCCTGACGGAAAGAAAAGCACTTTCATAGGAAAGCCTGTTTGAACACATAACACATATGTGTAAACTAAAGTGACAAATGGTAAAGACATAGGACTGGTTGGGTGACGTGACAATAAATGACTTCTGAACAATGACTTGCTGCCTTTGCTGGTACCTTCTTCCAAATTTTTCTTATTTTAACATTACAAAGAACTTCAGTGGAGTTCTTCCTTACCTTTCACCGGACATTCAACTGTAATATTTGCTCCAATTCTTGCTACGATTGTACCTCCAACAACTGCAGTGAGACTGCTGGCTTCCAAATTTGTAACATTTAACAAGGAGAACAAGATAACAGGAACCTCTTCGAAGTGACATGAAAGAAAGAATCAGTTTAAAAGCGTTATTTGACACGTATAGATTTTGTGTTTAAATTCATCATGTTAGATACAGAATCCTGTTTGCAAAGAACTACCCAGAAAATAACGTTCTGGTTTTAGAGCAACAAGACCATCTCATTGTTACCTATTAAATCAGGCAGAACTTCATGGACTGACAGCAAAAGAAACTATTTCAAACTGGATTTGTGATAGATGCTTACACATGAAAGAATGCATGCCCAATTCCATGGATGCTACAGTCCTACCTGCACGCAATAGTAAAGATGTTTCCATATCAAAACCAAAGTCATTAACAACCAGACATCCATATGTGCCAAGTTCCTTTTGAGTAGGACTGTGAATCTGCACTTTTCCAATGGTGTCCAGGATCACTCTGCAGAATATTCAAGAAAAGACAACCGTTACTGCCCTGAGACAAACACAGCTGGGTCTTCTTGCAAGAGTTACAGATACAGCAGCAAAATTCCTCTTTAGAATTTTATTGTTCTAGATCAGTGCATGAAGAAACAGTTCTGCCTGCTCTTTGTTGACAAAAGAGGTGCTAAAGGATACGTGTATGGAAGGATCTCCACATACCCTTCTTCTACAAAGTTGCATTCTAATTGCAGCCCTTTGGAGGACAGCAAGTTTTACTGATGCTAACCAGAGACCCTCAGGAACAGCAGCACAGTTAAAAGTATTAAGCATGGCAAGAAATCCATTTCTCCAGAGCAAACTCGTTTTTTTAGCAGAACAGTGGAGTTTGGAAATGTATGGTCTAATCTGACCAGATTATAATCCAAATGACTGTAGTTTATTTGTTAGTTTTAATGTTATTATCATGAAGTCTGAAATCTTCCACCAGGTTTCTTGGATATTCTACCTGCCATCTCAGGGGTAAGATATGAGAGATGGTTTCACAGTCTGGGAAGAGATTGAAAACTGCAGCCTGGATGTTTCATAACTCTCCCCCTAGTTACCTTTCTTAGCAATATGTTATATGAGTTAAGCCATATACTCATCCAAAAGGCCTGCAGATCTGGCTTTCTCCCACAGAGTACACTTAAAAAAGGAAGAGATGGACAAAAACATCTTAAAAATACTTGCACCTCAACCGAAACAAGTCAAGAAGTCCTCTCATGCATGTCTGGAATATGGCCCTGTTTCACAAACCTAACAGACATGCAACCTGCTTCTCTCCTCACAGTCTTTTTCTGCTGCAATACTACTACTATTTTAAGTACATATATATACATACACATAGACACATGTATGTATGAACACATATATGCACCCGTGTCTAAGGAACCTTTCTCTGAAAAAAAACAGGAAAGAAAACTGCTTGCCAATATGTCCTCAAGTGAAAAAATACCAGCTAAAATAAAGGCAACTTATGAAAGTAGACATTAGGAATCAAATAGGTGATCACAAATAAATAAAACACCATAATGTCAAAAAAAAAAAAAAAAGAAAATGAAAGTATCACTTACAACAAATCAGTGGGAAATTATGCATAGATCACAAAGTAAACATAACTGCTGGGAGCTACGCGGTTCCAAAAACATTTACCCTTTAAAAATGGCTTGTTCTGCTGTCCTTGCTTTAATTGATAGCCCTGCAGAAGTGTATTTTTCTTGGCAGTGTAGTTAATCAGTTAACTATGCTGAGAAGTATCCAAAAATGTCTTTATCATTTCAGAATCATTTTTTTCATTACTCAAGGGCTAGCTACAACTCCAAGAGGCTCTCACATGAAGCTCACGTTAGTATTATCAGGTGAGCTTCTAATTTGTCAGCAATGGAGTAAAAGAATTTGCTGAGTCTTAAGTAAATATACGAGCATCACACATTTACAGCAGTAGTTCTTAAGTCACAGTTCTCAAACAGGATGATATTAGAGGGTTTTTTTTGTATTATTTTGTATTTCACAGTCCTCAACAAAAATATTTGCAAGTTCTAAGGTATTAAAACAGTTGATAACTTCTTCTTTTTTTAATCTTTATAGACAGTTGTACAGCTACAGATATGCCTAAAAAATTCACTGTGCATTGAAGGATGGTGAAGATAACACTGATGTTTTCCCTCCTTAAGAAGAGGCATCAGAAAGACTGATTTTCATCTATACAATGGCAGATGTTTTAACTTGATCCTGCTGTATTTGGTATGTGAACAAGTCTCAATTTCAGTATAAATTTGTTCATTTTCTGATGCAGCTTAGAAGACACACACTTAGTACATCCAAATCCCTTCACCTAGTAAAAAAATGTAATTCCTTGCATGTAATGTTGTGGAAATGGTCATGCACTCAGACGGTAGAGAAACAAAACGTGACAGATGTTTGAATGAAAAAAGATCAAACTATTTAAATGAAGAGATGGAAGGCACAATGTTAATGCTTATCTCATTTTTACAACAGATTATGTTTTAATATTAAACAGCAGGATGTATCTTAACAGTTTATAGTAACATATTAATTCATTCAAAGATAAAAAAAAAAGATATTCACTTACTTCTCAGAGGATTTTAATGTCTCACCATCTTTTGTCCAAGTATATTTCACTTCACTAATACCAGCTGTTTCACACAGCAGATTGACAGATTGAGTATTCTTGGTCAGAAAAACTGTATTTCCAATTCGTACAGTTACTGTTTTGTTAAAGGAAACTCCAGGAATTTCCTTTTGCCTCATAATAACTGGAACCTTCTGGTCAGACATTAACTTATCCACAGTTTTTGTGCTGAAACGGTCAGATTCGTTTGGTGATTTGCCTGTAAATTTTGAGGCCAATTTCTCATCCTGGGCTGCCTTCCATTTTTCAGTGGTTGATTGTGGAGGCCTAGATAACTCAGCGATTAACTGATAAATGACTTGGGACGCCAAGTCATCACTGACTTCTCCAGTTTCAATGAGCTGACTCATGTTCCTTATTAATTCTTCAAACTGCACAGTGTCCATGCTGTAGGCACCTTGGAGAACTGCTGCCTCCAGCCGTTTATTCTTGAATTCATGAGAGCTAAATAATCCTGCTGAATTACTCCCAAAGGCTTCGAGATTTCTCAGAAATGGCTGATCGTTTACTTGCCTCTCACCCAAATACAGCTCATTTTTCTTACTCCACATTTGCCACATTTTGCTCATTTTATGCCATTTGGCCCCAAAGCTGTTGGCCTCATTGTGATCTGCATTAGTGGTCTCACTGGCATGTTTTCTAAGATTTGGTGGTTCTATCAATCTGTTGTCATTACCAATGAGTTTGAGCACAAATGTTTCATGCGCTGAGCCTGCAATACACCGGTACACACCAATATCAGAGGCTTCAAGACTATGTATTTTCAGTGACCCTGACTTAGTGATGCCAAGTCTTTTAGAGTTTTCTAAGTGTTGCTCATCTTTCTCCCACCGTATAAGTGACTTCTGGAATCTTCGTACAGGGCACTTAATTACAACAGATGTTTTTGGAAGTAAGTAGGCACGGCTTCCTATGGTAAAATTAATGCGCTTCTCTTGTCTCGTCTGAATATACACACGGTGAATACTGATAATCCGAGGTCCATGAGTAGAGTATTTTTCTGGAAGCTTTGGTTTAATCTCTGAAATAAAATAAAGTCTTGAAAAGTAACTAATCATTAGCACTCATGCATACAAAATCTGCTTTTCACAGAATGGCTGAGAGAGTTTTTCCTGACTTTGTTCAAAACAGATTGCAACACGCTGAGCTTTTATCCGAGTCACAAAAATGCAAAAACATGGACAACATGAAACCATGACATTCCCCTGCTCTAGCCAAGAATTTTGTTACTTCTTCCCCCAAACTCCCAACTATGAGAAAATACAGGCAACATATACCTATACAAAGGACATAGATGGTGAACACATACCTAAATGTATATATTCTGCACTATTTTATATTATATACATAATCCTCTTATGGTTATGTTTCCTATTGCTGCCTCAGAAAGGCTAGGCATGAAAGGGAATGGAAAAAGTGAATCAAAAAAAAAATTTGTGCACATTATTACTTTCCCTACATTTGAGCACTGTCTAACGCAGAATGACCTAAATAAAACAAAATCTATCTGAAGTGCAAGGCTCCCCTTGACTGCTATTTAAATTGTTGGCTGGCCTTGCTGCTGGTCGGACTCAGTGAAGCCAAACAGCGACACAGGCGGTGAAAGGAACCGTCAATGAAGACACAGTGCATGCAATAAGCAGAGCCACCCTGCAATCCTTGACTGAGGGTAATTTCTTTCTTTCTTGAAAGATGAGGTGTTCACAGGGCTGTGCCAAAAAATGAAGGGAGGGAAGGGGAGGAAAGAGGGAAGAGTCAGAAGCTGGAGAAGCTGAATACAGCGATCATATGAATCAGCACGAGCAGACAGCAGCACATAAAGCATCATGCAGACAGGGTACAGAGACACCGGGTATTACAAAGCTCCTCCTGCGCTGTTCTGCAGGCAGCTGGATGTGGAAAGGTTCCCAGGAGCTGCCTGAATGCCACCACCACAGGAAGGCTTTGGCTTTCCAGCAGCAGCTGGACAGGCATGTTGGACAAAACATGAGAATGACTGCAATGCTTGGGATACCACTGCATTGACTCACTGCTGGCAACTACCGTGCTCCACTTTGATCAGAACTAGTCTTACTAAGAAAACACTAGGTAGGTGAGAAGCAAGGCACGTGAGAAGGGGAGCAAGGGCACACACCCCCTGAGCTCATTCTGTGCACAATGAAACTGGCCAGCTGGGGAGAGCTGGAAACATTCAGCACTGCTGCTAGAAAGCAATCCAATTGTATTTGGTGACCCAGCCTTCTGGTATGTGACAGAAAAACTCAGAGCCCGCAGATCGAGTTGATGAGCTAAGAAATGGACACACAAATAAAAATGCTTCTCAATATGCTTGAATCTGAAACCATTAGTACTATTTCACTTGGTAGGTACCTAAATAAAATGACAACCATATTGATGGCACATAAATAATATTTGAAAAATGGCATGCTTCTTAATATACATATGCTTCAAATATGCTGTAAAGAAATAGGTGAAAAGCTAAATGTTTCAAGCATTCGATAAGTGTGTACACTGTATGAACTACACCCTAGAGTGCATTCTTATGCTTATAAAACAAAATGATTATTTTCAATGCTTTGGATAATGAGTTCAGACCAGTGGGGATACCATGGTTTCATAATTACACAGCTTTTATATCAGTATTCATTATCCAGATACGTAGTTCCCTCCACCGTTTCACATGGTACAACAAATAAATTGCCTTCGGCACCCGGTTTACTAAAATTATTAGGCTAGTGTCCTGTTTTTAATAAGTTATTGGGCCCCAAATATTTATTTTAAGGGAAATGTTCCAATGCTAAATCTTCGATTTCCAAAATCCAACTTACAGACACAGTAAGTGTAACTTTAAACACACAAAATACTTCAGGCTGTGCTCTGTTTACACTACTTATTCCAACATGGAATTAAACCCATTGCATACTTATAAATATGTTAACAAGTCTCATCCATTTCATTTTTTTTAAAAAGAAAGACCACAAACTCTCATTAGCAGTTCAACACTAAAGGGCGTGTATATTTTTACTGGTGCCTTGTGATCAAATTTAGGAGTGAAATAAGGTTCAGAGCCGTGGATGGCAGGCCATATAGATATGTAATAGGGCCATATAAATATCTAGTACCATGTAAGTATTTCTAGATCCTTAGTGACATCTAGTATTGCAGCTGCTGAGGTAATGGACTGTTTGGGAGAGCTTTTTCTACAAGGTCAACCGTGCTTAATGATTAGATTGTACTGGAGCCATTGGACCTCATTATCACCTGGTACAAATCCATCTGAATCTCTGACCTCTAATGGTCCTGTGCAGCTTTAGCTGGGTGTCAGGCCCAGGTGACCTCAGGGCTAGACAGGTGTTATTTCCTTTTTCTTAGAGACCACAGAGTCAGGAATGTTCTGATTTAATAGGACCAACATTAAGCAGAGAACAGACACAATTACTAGCCCCAGTGTAAAACATCAAGCCTCAAAAGCCCCAGCACTGTTGTCAGACAGCAAAAATGAAGAAGCTCATCCAAGCTACAGATAAGAACCAAGAAGTCTTAACAGTTTGCACACCATTAACCACTAATGCCTCTGCTTCACTCTTCATTGCTAGCTGTCCGCCTGTCCATGGGCCATTCTACATTCCTGTCTTCTCTTCAATTCTCATTCAAGGGAGCCTGAACCTACAGCTGCAGGTGCAATGCCTCTTGCATTTTTCTTAAATCCAAAGCCCCGCTGCCCCACCTCCTCCTGCAAATCCTAGATCAGAACTAGGGGTACAGATACATCTCACACCTATCCCTGCCTTCACATTGTGCAGCCAGTGCTTGCCAGGCAGACCTGAGCTGCAGGGGCTCCCTTGTTCCAAACAGTTCTGGAGATGGAGGGAAAAAACAGCAGTTTTCTTTTGTCACTTTGATCCGTGCCCATTCAGTACAATCGCATTCCCCATGCAACACAGTGTCCTGCTTTCTTGGCACTGCAGTGTAACTTGAATATCAGTCTGGGCTAAGCAATTTGCAAACCAGCCACACTGTCATTCAACTATCCACAATTAATTAAATTCAGATAGATATGCAGCTCAAAATATTTTATTAAACCTTATGCCAAGGACATTCCTGAAAGTCCACAGGGCTTTATTTAAGTGGAGCTTTGAACCTCAGGTTTTTGGCATGTTAATCTAAAATGCAGGCCAGGAAAAGAAGTTTCATATTATGTACGAATCAGTAATTATTCTATTCCTTATTTTGTTTTGTGAATAACTTTTAAAGCAAAGTTTATAAAGTAGGCAACATAAAGGCAACATTTATAAAGTAGCTATTTCTTGACAGTGCTACGAATTGGGTCGAAACACGTTTATCTTTGTGATCTGTGATCAAAAACAAGCCATTCATGGAGGCTCTTGGTCTTCCCCAAACCTAAAACTGATTGTCTTCTTTTTTCCTTTCTGTTCAGTCCCCTGCTCCTGAAGTCTCCATACTGCTATTCTCCTTTATAAAGGAAGGAAAAGCCAAGTTCAGGCTTAAGGAAACTGCATTTAGAATGGCCTCTTCTAAATTATGCACGAAATCGAACATGTATTATATTTGCAAGGTATTTCCATGGCTGTTACACATAAGCAATTGTGCAACTACCATTGCTATCATAAATACATTGTGCCCCAACTAGACAATTCCTGTAGGCAGCTTTTTCTTAACACATTTTTATAGAGAGAAATAAAATACTGGATTTTTCAAAGACTGTTTGTACTGTCACCACTTCCTGCAAAGCTCATAGACTGGTATTCTCATTTCTACAAGGAAAGACGGACATTATACATAAAGTTATCACTGGCACTATGTTTCAGGTTTTGAATTCCACCATGCTAAGCTAAATGTCCAGTTTAATACAAATACACAATGAAAAAAACAAGCCAGAACTGCATTCTTATCTTTTCTAATGTCCTTCTTAATTTATACTCCATTTACAGATTTATTTTTATTTTATTTTTGCCATTGGGATTGTGTTAAGGATAAAGGAAAAATAATCAGAGCAAGTGTAGGTGAGTATGAGAGTGAGAGGCATATACCATTAAACTGTGTTCAAAAACCACTCCTTTTGATCTTGAGCTATATTTCTGACTTGTGGAAAATAAATTAAAAACAATCCTGTTATCACTGGTCTAGTAATTATGATACTCAGTTTACGCCAGATTAGTAATGTTAAAGTACAGGGAAATGAGTGAATTAACCTGTATACAGATTTTACTGTATAAACAAATCATTCCAAATCAGCAGGAAACTTCATAAATTAACATACTTACTGTTGCAGGCATTCATCTGACAAGACCTTACAAGCAGTGAAGGAGACAGACCACTACACATTGATTCATTTACTGCAACATATTGGCCCTTTGCTGTTCGGTTTTGGCAGGCAATTTTCCTTCTCTGGATTCCAACACCACAGCTTACTGAGCACTGCGAAAGGAAGGATGCAAACTAAGCTTGGTGTCCCATGGCACATATACTGATTTGAAACTGAGAGAGACAAAGCTCTCTACTCCATAAGAATCCTTGTGTTATCTGCACTTTTCCAAGCAATAAGAATATTAGATAGCTAACTTGTTCCAGCAAGCAACTCAGGAACAACTAAAATAACATGACAGTATTTATTTATGTCCAACCATGGGGAGAATAGAGCAATGCAATCCAGTATCTACGAGAAAAAACTCAGCATGTTCTAAAGAGTCTGCATCAAGTATCTCCACCCATTCTGCTAGTTTGTACTGCACAAACTTTTAGTTGCATCTTCTAAAGAGCCTTTTCAAAATCTGTTTGAACAGGGAGTTACATTAAATGGGAAAGAAAGAGGAGACATGACAGAATAAAACAAAGATTTGACTTTCAGAAGCCGTTTCCCTCAGCAACTCAAACACAGCTCTGCAGGGGGGGTGTGAACAGTCTAGTTATAGGCAACTCTACGCATAGTTTAGTCCAGGTATCTGTCCTGTGAAACCTTCTGCTACCCTGTGAACTTCCTGCTCCAATCACCCACTATTCACCCAAGCAGATATCTTTAGAGATTACATTGCAAGTGAAGGTTTTGGTTCAGCCTTGTCGGAGGCTGCTCACCTTGGACCATTCTCCTACAACCAGCTGAGGAGGACAGTCCACTTTTGCACATGATTTAGTAGTTGGCAATTTGGGCTCCTGGCAGGTGTCATCAGAGTGTTTCAGGAAACTTCCATCTGTCAACAGCTGCTTACAGTACACTTTGCGGGTCTGAATCCCTCCTCCACAGCTACGGGAACACTGAGAAGAAAAGAGCATAACATGTACACCTGCACATATGTCTGTGCTTACACATCACATCGTTAAGAGTACATAGGCACTGTAAGGCTCCCTGTAATTATGATGTCTGAAGAATGACATCCAGTTTCAACTAAAAACCAAGCAGCCTGCAAAAAATTCTTCAGATAAAATGTTTGTCTAATATATCAGAATTCAGGAGAACCCAACTATTAAGTTAAAAAACACAGTTAAAAAAAGTAGAAACCTTAAAGAAAATTTATGTGTAGATTTGACTATGCCCCGCATCAGTTAGTATGTATCCAAAAGTAGATAACTGCATTTGCTGTCAAAACAGAAGCGATGTTTGCACTAACTGATGTCAAGAATTCTGAAATCCTAAGAAGAACTTTCCACCTCATCCTCTCAGTACTCAATAGCACAGTAGTGAGAACACACATTTTTGACTCTGGATTGACTTGTTCCATTGAAAGTAGTTGAAACTCTTCAATATCAAAGTTTAGGAGCTACCTTCCATGTTATTCAGGTTACAGAATTTCAAGTACCCGGACAGAGGAACACCGTTTACATTTAAACTCCTTCTCTAACCCTGTCATACCTGCTGCCATTCCTCAACATGCCAAACAGGGGGACAATCAATCTGGTTACAAGCTTGCAAAGAATGAGGCTTTTTGTCTTTGCAATCCTCGGTAGCAACAGCAGGTCCTCCTGGCTGCTGGCAGTATACGTCTCTTGTCTGTATCCCAACCCCACAAGTCGCTGAGCACCGTCTCCATGGGCCAGTTTGCCACCTGTTCCAAGAACACAGCCATTTTTCAGTGAAAAGTTAAGGAAAAATCATACCCAAAAAGAACTTAGCAAAAAGTAGCTGAAGATACATTGATTGATAGATGGCCAAAACATCCTTTTGGTTCGACTGTATGGCAAAATTATGAACTAGATTTATAAACTTTCTAGGAATAGAGAAACACAGAAATTATTCACAATAAAGTAATAAAGACTAATTTCCAAGCAGATTTACTGGACTCCATAACTTACATGAAAAATGAATGCTTCTCATAAAAACAAACAGCCTGATGGCAACCTTCTGATATGCAGGTTTATAAATGTAAAAACATAAATAGACCTTTCTTACATTTACAAAACTTTAATTGTGTATTCATTTTGTATAATACATCCTGTTCCTATTAACTTTTCTTCTCCACATTTTGCAAGACAATGCTCCTGCAAATGCAGTTTAGAAACAATACGCCATACTGATGTATGTCAGAGATCAATATTGGATAAACAAGGCAACATGTACCAAAGATTTACATATGGCCCTTGCAAGTGATCAAACTAGCTAGGTTTACTTGGATTTGGATTCCTTTTGTTCTTTTCCAGGGATTTCCATGCACACGTAAGAAACCTGTAAGAACTGTATGGGGATACTAAAAAAGCATGAATCCGAAGTAACTTTAAGTCATAATTTCACTCTGCTTTTTTCATTCAGTAAGGATAGATAGTAAATATTCTTTGCTTCTTAGTTTCTCAGATAGGTAAATCTGTTTTTCCACCCCTGGCAAACATCTACACAGAAGAAACATATTTCAGAAGATGCTGAATCCAAAGACATAGAGTGGAAAAGAAGTGAAGACCGAAGAACGAAACAAAACAAACAAACTGAAACCAAAAACCCAACACCACAACACAAAAGCCTTGTTTAAGACAGAAAGAGTGAAACATCATCCCAAAGAAAGAGAGACTGTAGTCCTGCAATCTGACTCTTTTCTGAGAAAGACAATGTTTATTTAAGTCATATTAACCATTTATTTGCTTCAATACGATGTCATTATCACAGTGTACCTTGGAGGACAAAGCTTCAGATTGCAAGCATGAGTCATCGGTGGTGGTCTTTTGGAACTGTCACACAGGGTTTCATTGACAGCTTGCTTTGTCTCTACATGCAGACACATTGCAATGGCTTCTTGTGTTCCTGGAAGGAAAACACTCATGAAGCACTGAACACAGAAGAGATTTCTGTAAAGCTTACTCTTGAATAACGATCACTGAAAAAGCTCCAAACACTGTTTTAGATGGCAGGCTTAAAAACGACCTCATGAGTCAAATAGAACACCGAGATAGTTTATATAATTGAAACTTCGAAATACATTTGTGAATTATATGTAGCACTTTGCTCCTGTGGTATTCAAAAGGCCTGATTTGGCATTCTAAATCTCTGAAAACAAACAGAAAACAGAGTACACTCTCTACACCATCAGATGGTGCATCTGCTTGGTTCTATAATGGTCTCAAGCCAACAAATGGTTTAATTGCCAAAGTCAGAGTACAAGTTACTCCTCACTTGCCTTGACTTTCACGAGCTAGAGATCTGCAAAATAAAAGGTAATTAAAAATACGCAAAAAGCTTGCAAAAGTAGTTGGGAGAATGTCTGACTGAGCATAACCACTCTGACAAGGGTCCTAAGAGGTGTGATGGTTTTGCTGAAGGCAGCAAATCTGACCCAGCCCAGAGCTTTTCTTCCTCATGATCATTCTTGGCACCTTCTGATCTGTAGCTCTTACTACTTGCATCTTATTACTTAAGCAGGAAAGACTACTCTTACTCGGATTTCTATGGGTTGAAAAAGAAATGTAAGATAAGCTTGATTTAGAACAAGTCTGCTTAGTGAATGCAGGTCTTGTGAATATTTTCTTTTTAATTTTATAATGATGCAATCATCCAATTTTATATATCATGCTATTTAGTATGACAGAGATAGACAAAAGTCTGTCTCAATTTCAAAGCTCACTCATACAGTACTCCTATATCTCTGTCAACTGTACATCAGGAATGGTTTATTGACACTGCTGATCATTACTTGTTCTGGTTTCAGTGAACTCACTGGTACATTTGACATAAAGTTTTGTGTTCATGACAATGGTCCATATTTTTCTGTCTTTTACAACACATTCATGAACACTCATTCTTTTCATAAACGAGCCATTCCTCTACCTATAAATAATTCTTAAGTAGTGGAGCATATAAGCCAGTCCAGGTCACAATATTTCTCTGGGATATTTGAGTCAGTTAAACTATTTCAGACACTTTAGCAGGTAAAGACCAGCAGCGATTTTTCATAACAACATATTGCAGTTTCTGTCAGGCTCCCTGGTAGACCTCTAGATCCCCTCTGGGTCTCATTTTCAGTTCAGAAAGATCTTGTTATACAAATGTTTTGACTGCATCTACAAAGTCATGAATTTTTACAGAACAGAAGACCTGACCTTAAATGTGATTGACAACCTATTCCCTTCTACTATATCAAAGTATCAATAATTACATAAACATAGAACACACACATTGAGTAAATCATATTTCACCCTCAGGGCTGAGAATAAGCCTTTAACCAATATCATAAGGCAATAACGCAGATGTGAAAATGCCCAAGGAAGATAAACCAATACACAAATGGTTTCTAGAACTCTACTATTTTGATTCCCTTGGTTGTCAGTCCATAACAAATGTTTTCTGTCCAACTGATCAGCATACATTCGTTTAACAAGAGCAGCATTCCTGTCTCCTTACTTAGACAAGAAATGCCCACGTGACAATCTCCAGGAGAGAAACAAAGATGTAGAAATTACGTTCCGGCAGAATGAGCCTATGAATGACATTACCAGACAAGCAGTGAAGCATACCACCAAGCATCCTTATAATCTCTATTTTAAATGAAAATCTACTCTATGATACACACCTTCAACTTTGCTGATCTCACCACATTCCTGCGGGAAACCATACTCAGAGCTGATGTTGCTCTGGACCAGGTTATGATAAGTAATATCATCTTAATATGTTACACAAAGGAGGGGAATGAAATGAAATTCCTTTCAAACCATCTAAGTCATCAGTAATCTCATGGGAACTTTATATCACCGTGTTATAAAAACTAAATTGGTCAGCCAAATGAACAAAAGCCATGTCATACCAGGTGACTGTAGCTTGCCACCTGGAGTTCATTAAAGCACTTCTGCCTTGCAGCATGACCTACCTAGATTTCATTGTGTTACCAGAAGAAAATGTTGATATGCTGTCTATCTTACATTTGACTTTACTACAGGCAGCAGTAGCGATTACTCCCCACAGAGGCCTTATTTCAAGGAAAATGGCACCCCATTTTGATGTGATAAACACAAAACAGGTATTGCAGAGCTGTTAAAACATACCACAAACCTCCCTTCCTGTTCCTTAGTTTGCAGTTTAAGGACTCTATTCAATAAATAACTACACTTAATTGATGAAATATTTGCTTGAACTTAACTGTCAAAATGTCTCAACAATTAATCTGACTTCTCACCCTCAACTATAATTTCATATTAGTTGGGAACTTCAGTCACGGATAAATTTCTTATTCTATGTAAATTGGAAAATGGAAAGATCTATTATTCAAACAAGCAAAGTTTTATATGTATGACTTTCTTGGCTTATAATATAAACATAGTAGATAATTTAACTAAAACATTATGTATGCAGCAGGGAGCATTAAGTATTTTTACAGTAATTTGATGCACTATTGTAGTAATTATCCTACTACTCAGTGAAATAGAATATGTTCTATTTTAACCCAGCATTCAAACCACATTCATTTACATTCTTTTATAAGCTTTTCTGTGCAGTGAAATATACAGTGTATGAAATTGTGTTAGAAGATCAGAACGCTAGGAAAAAAAAACAACTTTCTGCCTTCTTTTTATAGTAAAAATAAAATGGGAGTTTAAAGTTGCTGTGCATGTAAGAGGGTGAATGTCTTCAAGTATGTGCCTTGAAGAGGAAAGACATTTATTTCTGTTAGACAGTCTCATTTTGATGACTGCTTAGAGATATGAACTATCAACCCAAAAGAACTCAGAAGAAATTCCAAATCCTACATGTGCTTAAGCCTCTCTGCAAGTCTATTCACACTGGCAATGCTTTTGTATACTCCTTCTGTAAAAGAGTAAACAGGTTTTGTAGTCAATGAAACTAGTCAAAGGAGTAACCAGTTACCAAATTGCCCACAACTTTATGGCAAATGCTCTCAACTTTATTTGTGAGTCTCACAACAATCATTGTTTTTTTCCTAAAACTCTTACATTTGGCTTGCATCCATTGGTTTTCTAAGAATCTCAGGTTTCTTATAAAGCAAACTTCTCGCAATTATGGTCCAGACAAGAGCCTAAAAACACAGCTTGACTGCACCCTAAAGGTTCCAAAGCCACAAGCTACAGAGGAAAAAAATAAAAAGGAAATGCTGATGTATTTATTTCTAATCTCGTCATTTTTAAGCAAAAATAATGACTTTGGGGGGGGTCTTGAACCATAATTTTTGAAGCATTTGAAATATGAATAATAATAATAACACTAAATTACCAGAATTTACCTCTCATAAAGAGGCATTTTTATACCTCTATGTCTCTTGTAAAGGCATTTTCAGAACAGAGATCCAGGAAGTGTCTGATTATTTTTTAAGTGGAGAACATCTCTCTGAAATACTGCAATTAAATGATTGACAGCACTAAAAAAATATTGCAATTTACATGAAAAACTCTTATTCTCTTCAGGTATACTCTTCATTCTGATAACAACTATTGCTTCTTACTGACAATATTATGAAAGTTAAACTTGTGCTTATGTTGAGAGCTCCAGTATCAGGACCAAAGTAGTTCATACTGAAAAAATAGATATGGAGAAATGAGGGCAAATCCTCAGATCTCTGAGCAGTTTCTACTACAAAGATCACTCCCAGTTGTCTTTGCCACCAGAGCACACTGTTGGCTTATTTTCAGCTTGGGATTTCTTCAGGTACCGAAGATCATTAGCTTTCAGGATGATTACAGAGTTACCTACAGATGTTAAAGGTGATATCTGCCTCGTGACAAATTAACATGGGCAACTTTTATTTGTATTTATGGAAAGATTGATGAAAGAAGAAATAATTATGATAGCAGCCATAACAAAAAGTAGCAGTCCTCAAAGGTAGTAAGATTTATGGCATTCAATATGCTACATGACAAGTTGCATAGATTTGATGCAGAAAGTACACTAAATGACCAAAGTCTAATGTTGTCTATGTTCTAGAACCCGGTGAACTGGAAACTGGAAAGTAAAGATGATGTTCGATAATGAGCTGCAGATTTTTCTCTCTCTGTAATTCTAATGCCTCAAAAACAATGTTACCATCTGCATTTTTACATTTGCTTTGGAGAGGAGCCAGAGGAGAATTAAAAGTCTAGTCCGCATGAAGATCTAAAAAAGAAAAAAAAAAAGGTGCAAGAGACAAGCACTGAAACAGAGATTCAGCCCTTGCTCAAACAGTGGCTATAAGCCTTGCAGCTTACTTAGACCCTGCAGACTTTTCCCGCATTCAGAGAGGTGCAAGCACTAAGGAAGGGAGGGAAGTTCCAAGGACGTAGAAATCCATAGGAATTTATTTTATTTAAAAATTTTAAAATTTTATTTTAATAGTCACTGCTGCATACATACAAATTAGAGAAAAAGTACCTAATATAATTTACGTTATACCAGGATATTCCAAACTCAGATAACATTTCTTTCTTGTAACTAAAGAGTTCATCTAATTGAAACGAGATTTGAACATAAAACTTAGCAGAAAGGGATCTGATCCTTTGAACTACACAATGGAAAAGGAGTAGACACAGTGAGATCGTTAGTACACTGCAATAAGCTGGAAACAGAAGAGATGTCTGGTTTCCTTAAAACTACTTATCGGCAGGTAATTTTCAGTCTGTTTGAAAGTGTTTGCCAAGGCAGCAAGAGGAACAAAACTGATAGAAGGAAAAAATCACTATTACCTAACTAGCATAACAGCACAGGACTTCTGAAGCTGTTCATTGATAAAGCATCCTGACAACTTCCCACATTTCCCAGGAGCAGCACGTAAGAAAAATGTCTAGACATAGTACCAGTGATACCACTGAAGTCTTGAGAACACAAAAAGACATTTGCTTTCAAACTTCTATAATGACTCATTCTTATTTCACATCAAACAAACACTTAGAATATTATAAGCATCTACAGGAAAGTTCTGGGTCAGGCAACCTCATGAACTCATGAGAGGACCAGAAGTCGACAGCCAAATCCACACTCAGCTCCACTGGGAACAAAATAAAGCCAGATGTGATTCTGTTAACCAGTCATTCTGAAGTTCCTTTGTGCTGGCAAATGAATCTACTGTCTTCAGGAAATTCTCCTTAAATTGCCTTTAGTCTGCACTCCAAATGCAATTTGTTTTGCAAATGCTTTTGCATGGACAAACTCACATGTGAAGACACTAACAATGCAAACATGCACGTGTAATGACAGGCAAAGATCAGAAATGATTTCAGCTGAACTTCTACTGATCTCAAAAATAAAAAAATTGGGGGATTTCCACCACCTCTGAGAAAGACACTGGCTAAAAAGCAGTAAAACAAATTTAAGATGGCAGTGAAATGACTTTACATTACAAAAATCTGTCAAGAGCTGAAAAAACCCCACAAATGTAATAATAAGGAAAGCCCTGTTTCTGCTTTAGGGTATGATTCCTTATCTCTAAAAACAATTCCCTCAAAATGAGGAAATAGAGACAGTAGCAGTTGCAATCATGCCATGTTTTATACATACATACTTAAGATTATAACCTTGCTGTTCATCACGTCTACTGAAGGCAATGGAAGAAATGGATACATCATCTTTTGTGTCTGTACGTGCTGCTATTCCTATGAATCAATATCATCAGTGTTAAATGATGAAGAAAGCACTTGTCAGTCACTTACCATCCTGCTGATAGTGTTCATGGCATCCCTTCCATCTTCCATCTTCAAGTTTTGAACTGGTGAATAATACAAAGGCAGGCTGCTTTCTATGAGCTCTAGACTGGGCTCTCTGCTTCCAATTGTAGTTGCTCTTCCCTTTCCTACATCTTTTATTTCTGCTGTGGGTACAACTGTCCTCACTTCCCACTGATGTCATTGTTCCTGTCATATATAGGTGTGTTCATAATTCCACTGCCTCCACTTAACACTTCATAACTCACTTCTCTGTTCAGTTCCAAAGCACAATATGTAGTAGCAACACCAGCAACCTTGTCTAGTTACATGTACTTTGGATGACAGGGAGATTCGATTACATCCAAAAAGGAATGTGCTTAACTACTTGCAGACAGATGTATGGCATGAAGTTCCTATAGAGTTATATGCTGTACCAAGACCTAAACAAACTCCTCTTCAATCTGCAGGCCAGACAGATGGAAAGCAATACATAATATTATAATTTTATCTATATGATAATATATAGAAACTATAATTTTGTATCCCTAATGTACTGCAGAAAATGGCAGCATTCTGGAAGATAAACAATTAATACAGAAATTTTACCTCCAAAATGATTCTCTTTCAGTTCACAGGAAAAGAAAGTTCATTTTTCTTTGCCCATCACTGATGCATTAAACACACTGGTACCACCAAATGCCCAGTAGCCGACATTCTCACAGCAACAAGACTGAAGCAAGCTGTTCTTACCTAACCAAATAAAGCCTGATGCTTGAACGCATTAAGAACACTCTATTAATAACCTAGGACAAAAAATTAAAAGCTGAAGCTGCATGTTTTCCTACATATCAGTATTACTAATTCAGGTTAACGCTAACAGAAAACCCAGCAATTTCAAATACCAAATTCTTGTTAGTCAGGAAAGGCAAAAAAAAGGTTAATAAAAGTACCTCCAAGACATGTGGCTGAACAAGGAGTAAAACCAATGTACTCCCAGTCATAAATCACATTGCCATCTTCAGCACGTGAAAATTCTGGTGTGTAGGGAACAGGATCTCTGTCACAGGATGCCTCGTGACACACTTGTTCTGTGGGGGGCTTCACATCTTCACATTCCTCCTCAGGCAGTTCCACCTCAGTCTGAGTAAATGAGAGAAGAATTCGGCACTTCACATCCCGTACCTGTATGCCATTGCCACACGTGGCACTGCATGGAGACCATGGTTCAGGAATAAACCTGCAAATGATTACAGCACAAGAGAAATGTTTGCATTTAACTCTAGATTGTGTCCACATATGCACAGGTAAAACACAGCTAAAACATACATGCGGATATAACATAATACATAAAGCTATTTTGTGTTTCAATTGATTGCATAATGAAATACATTATTTAAGTCTTTCACTTTTATCCCATCCCAGACCATTTCTCAAAATTCAATAAAAAAGAAACGATGTTGGAAAACTGCTTCTTATCAGTATATGCAGAGGTAGAATCAAATAGGAGAAAGGAGAACAGATGTGTGGGTTACCTGCAAGGCTACTCTAACTCAGCCTACAGGGCAGTCACCCAAGGGATTCCTGGGACATACCCCAGGACAAATTGTCTTGACAAAGTTAAAAGGTAAAAGACTAGTGCTGAAGGAGAAGCTGAATACCTTCATACCTCTATCACAAAGGTAAAAATGCTGAAAGATATCATTTCAAAGTTTCCTTTAACAGCCACAACATTTTCAGTAGCTCTCACCTAGCCCTGACAGACTTCAGAGAAGGGCTCAATGTCCCCTACTCCCACCAAAAGCAAGGAGACAAGCGCTCACCACATCACAAGCCTTGCCATCTTTCAAGTACAAGATCAGATTGTTCCCTATTGGAAGAGTACTGACCAATCGATGAATGGTTTTGTCTTTCAGTGCTAAAAACTTAGCAAATGTCATGCGAGTGCAACACAAAGCCTTGCTGAATTCAATGGCAGCACTAGCAGGAGTCGAGTCCAGATGCTTTGGATAACAAATTTTAAGTGAACAACTGTGGGAAATGCTGAAAAGAAAGGCTTTCTTTTACTCCAGCACACCAAATCAGCTTCGTGCTGAAACACCACATCTCACCCAAGCCTTCCCAAAGACACCCATGCAAACTAACTAGGGTAGCCATGGAAGTGAAATACTTTAGCACGTGCCTAACTCCAGGCATATCAGGCAGTCTCCTCAAGTCAGTAGGACTACAACGCGCTCACAGTTCAACTAGTGCTTAAGGACTTCACTGGATCGAAGACATTGTGCATAGGCTTACAAAAATCATAGAACAGTAGAATCACAGAATGGCTTGGCTTGGATGGGACCTCAAGGACCACCAAGCTCCAACCTCCCTGCCACAGACATGGCCGCCAACCTCCATATGTAATACTAGACCAAGCTGCCCAGGGGCCCATCCAACCTGGCCTCAAACACCTCCAGGGACAGGGCATCAACAACCTCTCTGCGCAGCCTGTTCCAGCACCTCACCATACTCTTGGTAAAGAACTTCTCCCTGATAGCCAGCCTAAATCTTCCCTCCTTTTCCTGCCATTATCTACCCTCGTAAAGAGCTGACTCCCCTCCTGTTTGTAGGCTCCCTTTAGGTACTGGAAGACTGCAATGAGGTCAACTTGCAGCCTTCTCTTCTCCAGGCTGAAGAAGCCCAGCTCCCTCAGCCTGTCTTTGTAGGGGAGGTGCTCCAGCCCTCTGATCATCTTTGTGGCCCTCCTCTGAACCCCCTCAAACAGCTCCGTCTTTCTTGTATTAAGGGCCCCAGACCTGGATGCAGTACTCCAGATCAGGCCTCACGAGGGCAGAGTAGAAAGGGACAGTCACCTCCCTCTCCCTGCTGGCCACATCTCTTCTGATGGAGCCCAGGATACCATTTGCTTTCCAAGCTGCAAAAGCTCACTGCTGGCTCATGTTAATTTTTTCATCCACCAGGAGCCCCAGGTCCTTCTCTGCAGGGCTACTCTCAAGGATTGCTTCTCCCAGTCTGTATATATGCCTGGGATTCCTCCAGCCCAAGTGCAAAACCTTGCACTTTGCTGTGTTGAACCTCACAAGATTCACCCGGGCCCACCTTTCAAGTCTGCTGAGGTCCCTCAAAGGCATCCCTTCCTTCCATTGTGTCAACCACACCACTCAGCTTGGTGGCATCAGCAAAGTTGCTGAGGGTGTACTCAACCCCTGGGGAACACTGCTTGTTACCAGCCTCCACTTGGTCACAGAACCACTGTTCACCATCCTTTGTGGCCCTTCAACCAATTCCTTATCCAGTGGGTGGCCCACCCGTCAAATCCACACCTCTCCAATTCAGAGATAAGGATGTGGTGGGGACCATTTCAAAGGCCTTGCACAAGTCCATGTAAATGACATTGGTTGCTTTCCCTCTGTCTACCAATGTCGTCACTCCATCAGAGAAAGCCACCAGATTGGTTAGGCATGACATTCCCCTGGTGAAGCCGTGCTGGCTGTCTCAGATCATACGCTCATTCCTCATGTGATCTAACATGTCATCAAGGAGGATCTGAACCATCATCTTCCCAGGCACACAGGTGAGGCTCACCGGCCTGTAGTTCCCCAGGTCTTCCTTGCTCCCCTTCTTATAAAAGGGAGTGACGTGACCCTTTTTCCAGTCACCCGAGACCTCTCCAGACAGCCACGACTTTTCAAATATGATGGAGAGCGGCTCAGCAATCACCTCAGACAGCACCTTCACAACACTGGCATGCATGTCATCCAGCCCATAGACTTGTACGCATTCAGTCTCACAAGGCACCCTTGGACATGCTCTGCCCTTACAGTGAGGGGGGATTTACTCCCTCAGTTCCCAAATAGAGGTTTAGGGATGCAGGGTTCAGGGATATGAGAAACATTAGAATCTTGGCTGACAATGAAGAACAAGGAAAAGAACTCATTCAGTACATCAGCCTTCGCCACATCTGTGGAAGTCAGCTCTCCTTTTAGATTAACTAAAGGAGGAAATTCTAACTATTCTCTCAAAAAATGACCTGTTGTTCTGTTCTGAAAGAAGTTCAAGTCTATTTGTAGTTATGCAACCGTAATCCAAAAGTTATCCAATTTGAAAGATAAAACTGATAGACATTACAGTTCTTCGGTGTTCTAACCATGCCTACAAGTATAAAAGTAAATAACTTCTCATGGGAAAAAGTACGACAGCAACAGACCAGAAATTAGTGTTTTCTATAATGGTAGTTGAATGCATTAAGACGCTCCAGAAATAACATATGATGTGTTCTTGTGAAATTCTGTAGAGCTGAGAGACAATTTTGAGCACCAGCAACATTTCGTACAGCATCCAGAAGATGTAGAAAGAAACTCAGAAAATGTTATGCGTTTTTCCATTGGCTTATACCGAACCAATATCATAAGGGAGGTTTTCACGTGGAATATTAGTGGCTGGGAATTTACAGAGAAGTTCACTGCAATGTAGAAATCCCATGCTTCTGAAATCATCTGAACAGGTATAAATGTTGCAAGCACTAAAGCAGCAGTGCAGTGTGTGTCCAAAAAAAGAAGCCTCCGAACTTTCCCCCTCCGCGTAAACGCAGGACACCAGCCGCGGCAGACCACAGTGACAGAAGTATTTCTCCTCCACAAGCTGCTTTCGGCATATCCACTCCTTGCGGCTTCTCAAACACAGCTGCACCTATTCTCTTACTCATTATCAATGAAAGTATGACACGGAAGCACAGGACAGCTGTAATAAAAGGATGGACTGGGAGATGGGACTTCATCGTGCAGTTCAAATTTGGATGACAAGAGAATAACTAAAACTAAATGTGAAGGGATTCTACCAAGGAAATCCTAAGCCTCCTGTTCCACAGAGGTGGGCTACGACACATCACACTCAACCACGCCTCAATTACTAAAAAAAACTAACTAAAGAGAAACAAATCCAAAACAGAGAGAAATCTCATCATTTACTCGGCAAGAAGTGACAACCTATTGTTGCAGTTGCTTCTTCAACTGTAAACCCTCACACAAAACTCTTACTCGGGCTACAAAAGACAGGAGCAGTTAGGGCAGTTAGAGCTCCTGGGCGTGGGGGGAAAGATGCACGAGGTTGCCACTGGTGACGAGACTCTGAAGTCACACCAGGGTTCCGGCCACGGCAACAAGCCCACCAAAAGCAACAAACACCTCTTCCCGGTGCTCCTGCTCTTGCAAGGCTCCAAAAGTGACGAGAGTTGACCAAAAGCCAGCTTTGCTGCTGAGAGTGGCGGTCAGGCTACGAAGCACAAGCTAGAACAGCTGTCTCAGCACAGCCGTTTCAAGAAAGCCCGACGTTTGGCAATGTCTGGCCTGAGGACAGAAGACGAATCCGCCCAACCAAGTACAGACGCAGAGATCCTCCAGCCTGGGCCAGCCTTCCCGGTGGAAGAGACTGCTCATGACACTGACCGCACCACCCCGACTTGCGGCACAGCGCAGCACAACACAACCCAGTTGTGCTTCGGCACCGTGCAGCTGAGCCCTGAAACCAGCCAGGCTATGTATACCAAAGACGGATCCGACAACACAGACTCTGCCCTTGAGAAACTACCGCAAGCCAAGCCATCGGAACTGGTGGAACAAACCGCAAACGCGGCTGGGTACCTATGTGACCCATTTGAGTGTGTGACAACTGAGCCGTACACGGACTGGAGTCAGCGCAGCCAGGAGCAGTGGGCGATGCAGAGCGCAGTGATGCACTTTGTGGACTTGGAGCAACCAACAACTAGCAAGGACTTGGAGGTCTGCGGATTCAGCCGGGCAGGCTGGGAAAGCTTCAAAGGAAGCAGCAAAGACACGCCGTGCGCTGCTGCGCTGGAAGACGCCATCACAAAACAAAACAACAAGGACAGATGTAACTTTGCTAGTACAGAAAATACCCGGGGTCACTTCCTTGAAACCCCAGAGGGAAAAGCGCGCTCCAATCAGAAACGCCATTTCAAGAGAGAATCCATACAAGAAAAAGCAGAAGATCCGACCACAGAACGGATCAGCCAACGTCCATGGCCACCCCAGGACAGGAAGCGAAAACACTACGGTGAGAGAGCGCAAAACAGTGGCAGCCAAAGCGAGAACTCTGAGCATCAATTGCCAGGTGAATTTACGTCAAAGGCAAAGAAGAGGCTCAAAGCCCTCCCCGTATTCCCAGTTGAGAAACTGGGGTCCCCGAGTTTGGCTGCCAAAGGACAGAACATTAAAGAAAGCCCGAAGGCGGACGGGCTGAACACGGACAAAGAGGAGGGCTTCCAACCTGAATCTCTGCTGCAGAAACATGCCGAGTGCGAGAAACCATCAGGGAAACGTAAGTGCAAAACAAAACATTTGGTAGGGCAGGAGACGAGAAAGAGGTCTTTCCTGGCACTGGATGACCCCTTTGACACTGAAAATACCCAAGAGATGCTCGCAGTACCAAGGAAGGTGACAAAGCAAGCAGAGTCCACTTGGTGCCGTGACTCCTTGCCAGCCAAACCCTACCAGCGCAAGCCGTACAAGCAGCGGTGCCGGCCCCCATTGCTGCCAACCCGCCAGCCTGCCGTGCTGCGGGTGGCCAGGCCCCGCCAGCCCATGCCACCCGAGGCCTGCTCCATCAGCTTTGACGAGGACGCGGGCGAGACCCTGCTGCAGCGGGCAGCTCGCCTGGGCTATGAGAAAGTGGTTCTGTATTGCCTAGAAAACAAGGTCTGTGATGTTAACCACCATGACAACGCCGGTTACTGTGCCCTGCATGAGGCCTGCGCCAGAGGCTACCTGAGCATCGTGCGACTTCTCCTTAAGTACGGGGCTGATGTGAACTGCACCGCGCTGGGTGGAATCAGACCAATCCACGACGCAGTACAAAATGATCATGTAGAAACAGTCCGCCTGTTACTGTCTTATGGTGCTAACCCAATGCTCCCAACATACACTGGGAAAACAATTTTGAATATGGCCCGCAGCAAGCTGATGGAGACCTTCCTCACAAAGTATTTAATGGACTTGCAGGGTCGAAGTGCTGATGACCCTGAATTGTACTGGGATTTCTACGGCAGCTCTGTGTGTGATCCAAAACATGAATCTGGATTTGACGTCTTGGGAAATCCCCCGGGCCCAGATGAGGAAGATGAAGATGGCTTTAGTGATGTGTTTGAAATTGAATTTTCAGATGAGCCTCTCCTACCATGCTACAACATCCAAGTATGTCTCTCTCAGAAACCACGAAACTGGCTCTTGCTCTCGGACGTGGTAAAGAGACTAAATATGTCACCTCATGTCTTCCGCAGCAACTTCCCCAATGTGGAAGTCGTCACCATCACAGAGACAGAGTTTTACAGACAGGCTTCTCTCAGCCAATTGCTTTCTTGTACTACAGACCTTGAAGAATTCAACCCAGAAAGTAAAAAGCTGTTGGAAATGGTAGAGCTTACAAGAGAACTTCAGACTTTGCTGGGCTCCTCCCTTCATTACTTGCATCTACGTGAGGATCATCCCCTCGACACCCTTCCATGAACCAACAGCTGTTTGATGCTTTTAAACATTAATGTTCATGCCTTAATTGTTTTTTATAGTAATGTTCGTTCTCTATAGAGTTAAGTTACTTCTTTAGGTACAGGTGTTCACATGCAATTGTTTCTGTAAAGAAAAGACACTACTATGTAGGAAAATATCTTTCCTTTAGATAAGAAATCTGAGTTCCAGTTGGATGGACTTTTTTTTCCAGGCAGCCTTTACTAAATTGTTATGTGTTTCTTTAAATGCACGCGGGCTTTAGTATAAGTTTGTTATTACTTGGAATTTTTTTTGTCTTTTCATAGGACACATCCACACGTGGACTTTGTTTCACACAAAGCACAGGTGACACACAACACACGCTTGGTAGGTGATGCAAACAAAGTCACGTGGCTTGTTTCAGAGATAGGATTGGTAAGGCACTCCGTTATATTATTGTTGTTTTTCTCAATAAAATAAAACCATTTTAAAAAAAGATGCTTGGATTAGATGATCTCAGTGGTCTTTTCCTACCTGAATAATTCTATGACCAGCAAGAAGTGGCTGGATGTGGTCTCAGATGTGGGAGACCATGTTTCCAGAAAATGGGAAGGGGAGGTTCTTGGGATAAGATTGGGATCAAAAATGATGAAAATCTAGGACGCCAGGGGAAGGGGAGAGGAAAAAATCCAGGAAGCTGCAAAGCTGCGGAGCTGCGACAGGACGTGCACTGAGATCGCAGCTCTGCGCTCACACTGTGCGGCCACAGTGGAATTGATCGGTCACGTCTAGGTAGGCATGAAAAAACCGGCCTCTTTCCAAGGAGAAGGTAAGAGGGAACCCGTTACCAAGTTTCCAGCTCAGCTCTACTCTATTCTAAGCCTACTCTGGACTAGCATGCTGAACACCTGCCAGTCCTCCTTGCTTATTCTGCCAAACTGCTGCTGAAGGATTCTAAACGCAGACAGACTACACAAGCACATAGCTGCCACAGGTCATTTTGGAACCCTAGGGATGATTTTCTTTATAGCTGCATGATGAATCCTCTTGACAGGCAGCCCGCTATACTTCCATCCTGACATGCTGACATTCAGCAGCCACATCTGACCGCACCGCTCCATTTCACAACCACACCTGACTCTCTATCTCTGCTGCGAACCCGCTCCAATTTAGGGCCACCACTCTGGAGAGCGAAACAACCCCTTGCACTAGCCTGACCCTGGACTTGAGAGGCTAGAGCAGCAAAAAGCTTAAAGCACAGTCTCCAGAACTATGCAAACACCTGTTTGGCAACAGGTTTCTTCTGTGTGTCGCTGCACGTGTCAAAATTTTACTACTCGTGATCACACCTGGTGAGGCACCTGCACCAAAAGCCAGGAATTGGTAGATGGAGGAAGAAAAACACGAGGTTATGGGGCGTACTCAGCTGTCAGACAGGGCACTGAAAATCCACAGTCATTTCAATAAGCTCATCTACATTATTTTCAACTGCAGCTGCTACAAATGAGTGCTGAACTTGGCCAAGTACCACAGAGTGCTTTTCAAAACCGCACAAAATACTCAGAGAAAGTTACAGCTTAAATAGTCAATGTACTGGTCAAAGATAAGCACGA